>NC_056729.1:838232036-838409536 GCF_019279795.1 Protopterus annectens | reverse complement strand
CTCAATAATTTTACTTATTTTGGTAGCTCAAGAGCAATGTTCAGCTTGAAGCCATTCCAGCAGAGAGTACACAGCCTGCCAGTCTCACTTTGAATGTGTCAGCTGTAATCAGGATTTCACAAACATCACCTTTATTGAAAGACTATGTGGACATGGAGGGTATTGTGACCTGGATACCATGTTTATCATATATAAAGGCAAGGCTGAAGGTTGGCATGACACCAAGAGTGAATACATCTTTAACTGCTTTGTTAATGTTCATCTGGGTATGTTCTTCCCCAAGCCTCAAATTATTATATTATCTCCCTGCATTTGTTCTACTAATAGGACCTCTACCTTGAACAATATAATTGTTCTAAAAGCAAACTCTGGAATGAAGTCAAGGGATTATAGTTCTCTTCTATGGCAAACAGTCTACACAGTATAGACTATATCAAATTCACTAAGATGCTTTCTGAAGCTGTTAGGCATTTTTGAGTTATTCAATGTTATTTTGAATATCATAAGTCATGGTACATTTTAATGGAGTTAAACTCAAATTATATAGTTCACAAGTAGGTACATTTAGTTAATATGAGACAGAATTACAGGGACTACTTGATGACTGCAATTTAAAACTACTAAAACTTTTACTATTGTATATTACATTATTGTCCCTTTTAACATGCGCACTAAGACACTTTAAGAGTATTCTGAGGCTAGATGCTTTATAGCTGACTTCTTATCATGGGGATATAAAGGAAACCTCAGCAAATTCAGTGTTATGCCTTTCAGTAGAGATGGTTGATGTTGCCGCCTCACAGCTAGAGGTTCTCCAGTTCAATCCTCGGCTGGGGTGCCTTCTGTGTGGAGTCTGCATGTCCTCCCTGTGGTCGCGTGGGTTTCCTCCGGGTGCTCCGGTTTCCTCCCACATCCCAAAGACATGCTATAGGTGGATTGGACACTCTAAATTGGCCCTAGTTGTGAGTGTGTGTGTGTGTATGTGCCTTCTGTGGAAGGTTGGGTGCCGGGCTGGCAACTCAACACTGTAAACCTCCACTGCCAATCATGAGCGGACAGGTGATCCACTGTGGTGACCTCTAACCGGGAAAAAGCCAAAAGAGGAAGAAGAGGTAGAGATGGTTGATCATGATTTCTTAAAAGAGATAGATCAAAAAATGCAAATTGCAATTTATAAACTTAGCCAAGTACATTTAGTTAAGAATGAAATCAGTTAGCTATCTGGCTTCAACTTCAAGTACTGATACATCACTCTTCTTATAAAATTTGCACATTTAAGAGCTCCAGGAAACATTAGCTCCAGCACAGCCAGTCAATACAGATTCCCAAGAATATAACTCAAAAGAAAAATAATTGCCACAAAGTAGAAGCTTTTTTCATAGAATACAGCAGTCAATATATATGGCTCAAAGTAGTCACTATGTGAATTCATGCTCTAGAGAGTACATTGTTTTGGCTGCTTAAAATTTATATTACTCAAACTCGAAGCCATGTTTTATGAACATTTCAGCATTTGTTAGTGCTGTCTAATAACATTAATAGATTAGTCAACATTACATACATTTTAAAACTAACAAGTTTGGCATATAATGTTGTGCACTTTAGAGGAGCACGGAGACCAATTCAATATGCCATCACCATATTGCAAACTCATAAAGCATATTTACAAATTCATAGGTGGTTACTATTCTATCTGCCCAAGAGCCATTTTAAGCCTAGTCAACCTTACCACAAAATTACCAGAATATTACTAACATGTGTCAGTACCCAAAGGAATTTTACATTTGTGATTCAGGTTTGTACTCACCAAGCATTCATAGGCTACCCCTGTCCGTTATAGACAGAGGTGCTAAATCTTGGGTGAATGTGTGTTTTCCATTGCTACAAATTACACTGGAATATGGTAGCTTTGCTTCATGTAGATGGAAAGCCTGTTCCAGAGAAGGGGTGAGCTTTGAGACATGTAGCCCCCCCACAACATGGTCTATGTCCTTAGAGCACGTATTTGTGATGTTATTTGTTTTGTGGATGTGCAACAAATCTATCAGTGTGGGATCAGTGGATACCCTGTGGGCTAGCCATAGATTGTTACGCAGTAGTCTGTAGGAGATCAAGAGCAGATATATGGGTTTTAAACAGTTTGCATAGGACTTGTTTACTCTATATATTCTTTTTGTGATGAATCTCTGGGTTCTCTCAAGCTGTTTCAAGTGCCTGTTCAGTAACATGCCAAAGGATGAGTTGTACTCAGTGGCTGGTCTGATGAGAGCAGAGTACCATGGAACAAAGTCCTCCTTCAACCAAATTGCCATGCCCTTACTTATACGTTGTGCAATGTAGAATGATTTTCTCACCACACTAAACACATGTTGCCCAAGGGTCAGGTTATCGTCAGCATGAATTCCTAGATCCATTAACACTGTCTACTTTTAGGTTCATAGGTGTATACTACACTAATGACTATTCAATGTAACCCAAATGTATCACAGAAGTTATTGCGCCTTACATCATTTTCAGGGGTGTATATCAGATAGGCATGATTTAACAACTGCCTCTGTCTATCAGAGTAATAGGTATCAGAATAGGGGTGAATTTTAAATTTTTCCATCCACTGGTCCATGTTGCACTTGAATAGGGTGAGGGATGGGATCTGTTTCACAAGGATAAGCCTATTCAATAGAATGGGAATTCTCTCAGATACTTATCCCTCCAACATGTCCTATTTAAGTTGCAAGCAAAGTTTATATCCTTAGATTTAGTATTTCTTGTGCTGTTCATTTTGTGGATATGCAAAAGTTCCATCAAAATAGGTTCAAAGGATGCCTTGCATGCCAGAAAAAAATTGCCTCTCAGCAGTCTGCAGGAAACATAGTGTAAAGATAGGGCTGTTAGGTGATTTGCATAGCACATTGTGTTTATTCCCTTGAATTATCAATGTGGTAATTTCAAGGTTGGCCAGATTTTGGTAGGATACTATTATCCACCTTTTCAATTTTAGTTCTAGTCAATGGCTCTGGCACAGTTGTTTGTCTATGTCAGCCCTTCCTGAAGGGTGTCTGTTTCTTTAGGGGAGTCATTGTCTACACCTAGATAGTAGTCATTGGCAGACTTGGTCAGCTAGAGGCCTTTCACATTTGTCTTGACTTCAGAGAATAGACGGAAAAAGGAGATGCCTCAGAACCAATCCCTGTGAGACTCCACTAGTGACTGGCCTCTTTATTGGGGGTATTTTCCCCATCCTAATATCTGGTAGACTAGCAGTTCTTTTTAATTTAAGGATGGAAACAAGCCAGTGTTCATTCCATGCCATTACTACCCTTTATCCAAATGAAACAGCATACACAGGGTTAGCCCAGATAAAATAACGTTACAGATCTATGAGACTATCTTTGTAATGCACTCTCTCTGCTAGGAATGTCGTCACCTTATTGGAATATCAAGTACTTTATTCACTTAAGTAGGTAGATGGAAAAGTGCAATTTGCTTTTCCATAGAAGTAGTTCTGAGACAAGGGATTGTTGTAAAAATTTATGTGAAGCAGTGAGATGCTATACTTTAATATCTTGACTGACTACCTTACAACATCCTCATTGCCTGGAGCTTTCATTAGATGTTAAGATAGCAAGTGCCTTCTTTTCCACAAAACTGCATTAATATATTATTTATGCAGATGAGGAAGATGCAGTAATCTAACTGGCCAAGACACACTTTCCATTAGTAAATGAGGCCCTAAGTGGCTGAAAATATAGAAATAGATCAGATGATGTCATCATACACCTGCAAAATCTACCCATTCTCAGATGTTCTAAATGACTACTGCAACACTATCTCTTAATGAAAATATACATTTTATTATAGGTTCATAGGTTCATACTAGGCTATCTGCCCTAGGGCATTTATAAGCCTAGCCAGAGTGTGTTTGGCTTTTGCTTTTTTCGCTTTTTTTTTTTTTATAATAAAGTATTTCAAGCATCTTTCCAACATGCTGATATTAAAACAAAATTACTTTGTAATTAACAACAATGCACAAAGCCCTATTGTTTGGTATGGATCCATGCAGAGGAACAGAGCAATAAAGCCTTGACTGCATCACAATCAACCCAAGTTGAAATAGTTGTTCAGGCACTTGTAGGAGCTGTTGGGGATGGATGGCAGTAAGCAGCCAGTGTCAGCTTTCTCATCGGGGGGGGGGGGGTCAGCTCTGACATGCCACATGGGTGATACCTAATTGGAACATTTGGGCTCTACTCCATAGAGATTAAGTCTGTACAGCCAGATCTCTATGTGCATGATGCACTTTGAACTGAGGGCAATCCAGCATGTGGACGTACACGTCTTCTCGGAAGTGGAGGTACACATCTTCTCGGAAGGCAGCTGTTTTGGAGCTTGGAAGAATAGCTGAAGGATAGGCTGTACTCTGCTGGGGAAGAGGGTAGTTTGCCCTGCAAGATCAACAAAGCTGCCTTCTTCCCTATCGCTTGACTCTCACTGTAAGAAGATGAGCTCATGAGAGACTCCGTGAAGTTCCTGTGAACCATAAGTCGATTACCTCATCCAGAAATCCTCTGCTCACATAACCACAGAACATATCGGTTTATTTTATGCAGGTACAAGACTCATCAGGCTTGTGTCTGCAGGGATTGGGGGAGTGAAAAGGCACCACTGATTTATGGCATAGGAGAAGCATTTTAAGGTGAAGAAAGTACATGTTCTTAGATGTTCTGATTCATATGATCTGCAGAATAGCCATTTGTGATAACAGACATGATATTTTATACATTAGCATTTTGATCATCTGATACACAAATTATAGACCTTAACAGGCAAACAATAATTCCCATAATTAATATCTTGTACATCTTAAAATAATATGGACAACCAGTTAATTCAAGATGTGCAACAACTTTCACATTCTGTAACTTTACAGTTTCCTTGCAGTGTTCTCTGTCTTGTTTTTACCACTAAGGCAGTCAGCTTTCAGGAAGAGTAATATGCTTTGTTTGCTTTCCTTTCTATATGAATGTCAACAGAAATCACTTTCACTGATTCATATGAAGTGTGATCTCCAGAAAATAGTGCATATACTGCAGTTTTCAACAGTACTAGTATCACTTTTCAAATAAGCTTGCCACACTTTGGTTTGAGCTTTAAGTAAGTCCCAAAACTATCTCATTTTCATTGATGCTGAATGGCCATCCACATGGAATGCTGCAGGAAATACAAATGTAAGACTCTAGAACAAGTCTGAATATTTTTTGTCACACTTATAACTTTATTCACTATAGCACATTACTACTCCATGTGAATTTGAGACCATTGCTTATATTAGTGCAGAAATGTGAGAGATATTCAAAGCAATGCAAATTGATCAAAAAATGTGAAACTGGTAAGTTAACCCACATACACACTTTGATGGATTTGCTATCAACCCATAACAGAGAAAGGAAACAGATGATGAACCAGTCTGGCTAAGCATCATTCAAGCTGTAGCAAAAAAACAAGTCTCTCTTTTATTCTGTAGTTCACAGAGTATTCAAAAGAGAAACACACCAGCAAAGAGACAGCAACAAGACACTGCAAACCAATCACAGCATGAACAGAATTTCTGTTGTCAAGCACTGAAAACAGCCAGAAGAAAAATATATCAGGTTGCAATCCCTCCTTATCTCAGGTCACACAAACACTGTCTGTGCACTGAGTGCAGCAGTCATGGAAGCACATCTGTTTAGCGTTGCCAGTCCACTGTACCGTCATCTCCCATGTCATTCTTGAAGTGATCATGCTCCAAAAATAAGTTCTAGTTCAAGTCCATATAACCTTTCTTCCACATCTTCCAGTACATTTTTTCAACTCAGCACTAGGAGACTAACCATTTACCAGGATCTGCTATTGCTCCTGTTTCCTGTGATAAGCACAAGGAAGTCAGTTTCTCATTGGCTTTACATATGAACCAATGAAAGAGTAGAAATCTGCGCCATTACATGTCAAAGTGGAACCATGGAGAAAATACACTTCTGCAAGAGGTGAGTGGAGTTTTCCACCAAAAGTAAAGTGGTTCAAATTTGTGATTTGGCCATCTCACATTTGGCAATAATGCATCTGTGCTCAAATGTCAATCAGAAAAGCAAGACATATATCAGAATGCAATGTTATATAATATCATGAACTTTGGCACTGAATGAAGAATGCGTATTCACGGAAAGAGCAATGCACTTACAACTGAGCAAACAGTACTGGAGAAATAATATACAGAACTGTGTAAATTGCATTTAGTTGCACAAGAAAGAAGCATATTTCTGTATTACAAAGCGTATCAGCTTTAAATGTAACTGCAAATCATTTAAAGTAAAGGCATTACTTTTTCAGTATTCATAATAAATTAAAATGTTTACCAGAAGGACAAGCCACAGTTGATTCTCTTATGTCAGCCACAAACATATCAGTAAAGTTTCTTGCTCTAGGGTCCCTGTATCTTGGAAATAGGAGGAATGTGCTATTTCAGTAATAAAATCATAACCATGCCAGGACAACCTCTGTGTGAGAAAATAATTAAGTGTGCAGCTAAGCATAGGCTTGACTCTCCGTGACATATTATGTTTTATTTTAATATGGCAAATTCAAGTACTTGTACTTTCAGCAAGTGAGGTTTAATAACTTACGCATTTCACTCAAGTGTTTTCAGTTATTTACTTTTCAGTCTTCAGTGACAGCACAAAGTGAATAAGAATCCACATAGACATGCAGACAGTCAGAAAAACATAATATATTATTAATACAAAAAGCAAGCAAGACTATGTTGTCAAAAAAAAAACTTGACTTAGAGGGAAACTGTCCTGTGTATAAGGATAAATTCAGTTCATGTTGCCACCTTGGTTGGGATGAATCAACTGGGTAACAATTACAGTCATGTGTCAAGTGGAAATGACCTGTAAGTCTGAGAAAAAATATTCTGCATGATTGACCTCATGATATAAGCATTGAAACACTAGGCCCTGATCTGTGTTTGACTACCATGGGCAATGCATCTGCACTATAGTTAGAAGTAGTCCTGAAAGTGTTCATTTATCATGGGTCAACGATGATGATCTAGCTTCAGCACTCAGCAGACCAGCCAATAAGAGTTACAGGAAAGTAGGAATTTATAAAAAATGTTGCCTGAGAGTTGTCACGATGATGGAGTTTGTTGATTGGGGAAGTTAATGGTCAGTAGGCAATGTGGAAAAAAAAAAACAGATGATGAATAGTCCTCACAGATATATGACTATATGGCGTCTTTGGGACACCCAGCTCATCACATTTCCTAAAGCAGATTCTGCTTTGTTCAACTCTGTTAATACAAAAGGAGCAGCACACAAACTTTAAATGTTAAAACCAAATCATGAGTTTCTGGTGTGGTTGTTTTAAGTGCAAGGTCCTGTTCTTTGCATAGGCAATGTCTCCTTATGCATTTGTTAAAATAACAGTGGTGGCAAAACCCTTTGGGAAAGAAAGTTGTTTCTTCATTCAAATGTTGAAATTATTATAATTATTATTTTTTTTATCTTTACAAGGAAGCACACCTGACTATCCATGTATGGGAGTGCATCATCTGCATATTAATCAAGATGTCATTCTGCAAGGAATAAACCCTTGTGTTGGCCTTTTTGAACAATACATAATTCATTCAACTGGTGGAAAGTAGAGATGTAGCAAATACACCTTCATTATGTTTTCGTTCTCCTGGTGGAAAGTACTAATGAACATGTTGTTTCACTAACAATTCTTTTCTTAAATATTATCTAAAACCATTAAAAATAACTATCTGTATTGGAATAAAAGAGTAAAGGACAAATTATGCCCCAAACACTCCCGTTCAGTTAGTGTTTTAGGTACCTGCTGTTTCTGGCATGGGAGGGAAAGGATTAGGCTTAGCCTGCTTGCCCTTTATTGGGAAGAAGAGGGATACAAGTTGTTATTATGCATAATCTCCAGGTAAAAATTAAGGTGCACACAAGTGTGCAGCTGACAAGGAGAGGCAGGGTTTTGATTATGTCACACATAGAGGTGATGGTGCCTATAACAGAGCCTATTATGTGGCAGTCCTAGACCATATTTGGGCGTGCACAGAGGGAGAGGCAAAGGTCCCATTCTCCTTAAACACATGGATGTTTGCTCTCTTTTTCAGCCAGCTCACCCTTCACCTCTGTGCAATAAATGGGTGACACAGACTGTCACCCTTGGAAATTAATGGGTCTATGGAGGAGTCAGAAGGACCAGTGCTCAATGGTCAGTACTGGAGAACAGACCAAAAAAATAAATAAATAATTATAGAACACAATACTTAAAGGAAATGTGAGATGATGGAGGAAAGATATCGAAATCAGTGGAGTGGTAGAACTGTAAAGACCAATGAAATATCTACATGGCTGGAAAATAAAGATAAAGAAAGTGCTCTGGCAGCATTACAGAAAAGACTTCTATACATTACATAGGTGAGGAGTATCATGTGACAATACATTTGTGTAAAACAGTATTCATATTTTTGTGGCACATCTCTCTCAGTACAGCCTATTACGTTTTATGGTATAAGAACATTGATATGTAGAGCTGCATCAAATATAAGGGCTGAGTTAAATATTTACTTAACATTTTCATTTCAGACTGATAAGACAAATGCATACCAAGATAGCAACTCTGTTGTTTTAGTTCACAGCTTCATTAAAATAGGATGATGCAAACAAAGTTTGGACTACTAATAGCAATACACTGTTGCATTATCTATTCTGTCTGTGGTCACATGCAAATGAAAAACATAATCATTTTTAAGTTAAAGTTTTGCCTAAAGTTGTTTCATTCTTTGTTGTAACCTAATTTTAGGATAGAAAAACCGTCTTTAAAGGATATAGGAGATTTTAACTCATTACAGCCTAGTGACAACTCCCAGTGTTTCTTTAGTTACATCCTACTGACACTATTATGTGTCTAACATTGCACATGTATATTTTCATGAATAATTGTAAAAGCATGTTACACGCAATGGGCGGGATTCACAAAACCTCCATGTAAGACTTAATATGTCTTACTCGGATGCTGCAGTTGAACGGTATGACGTCAGCATGCCATGAATATTCATGAGGGCACGCTGACTCATCCGTAACTCTTACATGGACTGAGTAGGCAAGCAGGGGGCGTGTCCAACTGCCGAGCAGTCTAAAACTCCATGCCCCTGCAAGGTTTTATAAAGCATAATGTCAACAGACAAGAGCGAGTCTGCTCAAATGTACATACACCCAACAAAACACTCCCTGACACTGTAAACCCCCATCAGAGTTATAAAACGGAAAATATTATTTTTTTTTTAAATCCACGATATAGCTGCCCGTATTTGCTCTTGTTTGTGCGGGTGTGCCCATTGCTTAACCACAGTTAGCAATTGTGACATTGAAGAGCATATAAAAACTACTTATGCAAATTAATCCAAATAGCAATATTATATTGGTAGAGCGTATGCACAAAGAGAAGGCATTCACGGTTCGAGTCCCACCACTCCCCTTCTTATTTATGTTTTAAATCAGTATTTGAAATAATACCAAACAAATATGATTAAAATTTTATTAAAAGCAGTGACATGGCCAATGTATCTGCGAACAAAATATATATTTTTAAAAGACCCAGATATATCATAACCTGCCGTTAAGCAACGTTTTACACAGCTAAATAGAGGTGCCCATAGTTTAATAGTGCTATACCCATCTAAACAGAGGTGCCCATAGTTTAATAGCACTTTATCCAGTTAAACAGAGTTGCCCATAGTTTAATAGCGCTTCACCCAGCTAAACAGAGTTGTCCATAGTGTAATAGCACTTTACCCAGCTAAACAGAGTTGCCCATAGTGTAATAGCACTTTACCCAGCGCAATAGAGTTGCCCAACATTTAAAAACGCTTTCCCCAATGCAATGTGTTTGTGCGGACGTGCGCGCCGCCTCAACCAGGGCACCGTAGGGCACAGGGGAGCAACGTAGAGCTAAGTTGCTTAAACGCAGCCACACCTGCCTAGCCTGTCTAGACAGTATTAAAATAAAAGAATGACAAGGTTTGAACCCAGGACCCTTTGCATCACAATCAAAGTACAGAATCACAAAGCCATGACAACATAGGGGGAACAGCCACTATTAACATACATAAACTTAGGAATGGTAGTTTAACCATTACTAAGCAGGTCTGCAGTCAGCCGAGAATTTTACAAAACGGCGAATCACAAAAAAGTGTGGGAAATGTGGCATATTTAAGCCTCACAGGTGGGAATACATGCCATAACTGATTGTAGCTCACATCTGTGGTTAGAATGTCTGGTGTTGGAGAGGGAGTGCGCTTCCGAGCGCAGAGATGGGGCACTGAGGAGTCCAAATACATGATTTGGCTCCTAGTCCACCGACATGAGGCAAGACTCCTGCAGGGCCAGTTCCAAGGGATGGAGTACAAGGCAGAGGCTTGGAACTGGTTAGCTCGTGACCTCACCAGTGCCACAGGCATTCCCCGGACTGGTGAGCAGGTCCATCACCACCATGCAGACCTGAAGAGATGAAAGGAGGACTGCCTGAACCAGTGGATACAGGAGGCCCATGGGATGCGGGATGCCCCACAACTGAGTATGTAGCCATGGAATGCAGTATGTAAGGATTTAAAATTAAGTATGTATAATGGATAGGAATGTCTCAATATCCCTTTATTCACTTTACAGATGCAGGTGACTGTGTTACGAATCAGCAAGCCTATGAAGATAGGCTACTAAGGCTGTGCCTCCAGGCTGGTTAGTGATTATTCTGCATGTATTGTTATATAAAATATGGGAGAGAGCATGAAAGAAAGTGTTGTAGTCCAATAATACAGCCATAAAATGGACTGAATAAGTCCTCTGCATGTACTGTCAGATAAAAACGTTAGAGAGGCAGAAAAAGAGTGTAGTAACCCATTAAGAAAGGTAACAAATGTCTGGAATAATATCTCTGCATGCACTGTCATATAAAATAATATGTGAGTGAGCCTGAAAAAAAGAGTGTGCTAACCTATTAATAAAGGTACAATATGTCATGAACATGCCTGCCATATATATCGTTAAAACAAATAAAGTAGTGAGCCTGTGGAAAAGTGTGTAATGTCATTAATAAAGGTCTAAAACCCAGAGTGTGTCCGTTTCACTTAGTATGAAATGTTGTTGTACCCTTGCATTATACAAATAGTAATGTGTTAGAAAGTGCTGGCAACCCATAGTTCTGCAGTCCCATCTAAAGTGGGTGATGGAAGTGCTAGTAGCTGTGAAGTAAATATACAGTCCTCAACAGTCAGTTACTGGCTGGCATGCATAAGTAAATCTGGCACACGTGTAGCATGCTAATATGTTCCCCAGAAATGTAAGTGTGCTTCAATAAATGCAGGGTTCTATACAATTTGAAGTGAAAATGTCAGGTGAAAACTTCCAGATATGTAGATAAAGAAATATAAATGCAACCATGAAATATGTAGCAGTAACATCTGCATCCTGGACAGTTAGTATGTGAGATATAGGTCAAGTATAGATTGAACTAGCCAAACCCACTACACAACCTAATGCATGGTGGCAAGTGCAATAATACATGTAGGGAATATACACCTGCAGTCACTAGGAATGTAGTTTAGAGTAAAAGTGTTTATAAGATGTTAACAGAGGTTTTTTCTACACCCTACTGTTTGTGCATAAACCATGCAATTCCACACCTCAGTGGGTATGTGTAATCTTAAATATTTGTTGGGATATATGTCCAATTGTTCTATAAATATCTGCACTCATGTTGATGCATGTGCCCTGTTCAAACACCACATTCATGGTGGCCTGTTGCTACCAATCATCCCTGCATGCGGTTGGAATAACCACTGTTGTTCAATATATGCATGCGTTATATTTGCTGTTCAACTGTTGGAACTGTGGTGTGTTGGGTTAATGGGAATTTTACTGCATGCTGTTACAACTAATCTGGAATGCTGTTGTTTATGTTGTATTGAAACACATCTAATCACAGAACGTATGGGAAGGCCAGTCCCAGCGGACCCACCTGTCCCTCCTCAGTTGGCGAGTGCACCTGGCACCAGTGGCTCTGGTGCCCAGCCCGGACTCCCCTCCTCCATTGGTCCTGTGCCACCTTTGGGTGGAAGCGCTGCAGGGGATGGGGCTCATCTCCCCGTGCAAGCATGGGTGGAGAAGGGCCACCTGTCACCCTTTGAAGGGTCCGGGCTGTGGTGCGTAGGCAGATACAGCGTTCAGTCGCTGATCCCCTATGACAGCTTGAGGTGAGCGTGGTGCATCTCTTGGGTGATCCTGCCCGTCCTACTCAACCGCCAGCACAGCCACCCTTGGGGCTGTGAAGGTGCAGTGGTGACTGCCCATGGGTGGGGATCTCAGTTCCACTGTTACCATCTGTGGGCTCATGGGCTTGCGATTTCCAAACATCCTTCCCCATCAATTGTGTTCACCCACCCCATGTGTCAGACTCCGCCCATGTATGCATCTTGTTTGTCTTGTCTGTTTACCTCCCCAACCTACCTCCCCAAATATACCTACTTCCTCTACTTCACATTCCACTCTCACCTGAAAAAAAAAATAAAAAAAGGGCAATCTGTTCCCACAAAAAAATTACACCACATACATAGCTGCCCAATTTGCACACATGTCCACTGGACATGTAAACTGATAATTCTAATTGGCAGTACAACATATTTTGTTGTCCTCACCCCTCTCTCAGGGGTGGAAGGTTTCAAATTTCACACCAAATTTCATACATATGCACAGCTGTTGCTGGTAAAGAAATGGGCAGCTATGGACCTTCCCTACACCCATCCTGCACATCCCGAGCTGGTTTCCCTACTGTCTTTGCCTCTTTGTGCCCCCTTTTTCACCACTTTCCTACCTCCCCATTTTCTTTTCTTTAAAAGAAATCAGTGCAGGGGTTAGCGGGAGTAAGCACTTTTAAGCAGTAGTAAGCGGGATTAAGCGAGTGTGTGCATGTGTGCACTTAGCTAAGCATAGCTAAGTGTTGCGCAAACCCACTTACAACTGCTTAAAAGTGCCTTAGTCACTCTGTATGACAAGACCCTTGTACTGCTCAGCAGCAAAATAAAAAACCTTGCCAGTCTCGAACCTGGGACCTTTGACTCACTAGTCTGCATGAAGTACTACTACACCACATCAGATATACAATAACTTAGTGCTGAAAGCAATTTATCATGCATTACCATGAGTGAATGTAAAGGGAAAATAGCAATGGCATAATACAAATCTTGTGTTCTGTGGGCCTTAACCAGCACGTGTTATTGAATTGCATGACATGACTGTGAAAAGAGAATCAGCAATGCTAGTAGGGAATAAGGTTACAGTAGTAGCTTACAAACCCCACACAGTATCAGGGCAGGATAAACACTGGCATATTTGCATAGGTCACAGGCCAGACCTCCCAACAGTGACTGCTCTACAGTGATGACCCTGATTTGTAAACAAATGTTAGCTGTGCCCCTCTGACTCCCTGTGAAATGCACTAAAAGTAGGCAGAAAGGTGTTGAATCTCACTTAATAACAAATGTCAATAAGTGAGAGTAGACACCGCTAGCACTTCAGAGAAGGTGTAGTAATAGAAATGCTCTGAATCACCCAAAGTCTGAACTGCAAAATGTCTGAACTATATGACAGGTGTATCCCAGTTATATGTACCTTACCCTGAGGCTGTTCAAATATATACATGAGAGTATCTGAGGCCTGGAAGAGTCAGAAACACACAGGCATATCAGCTTGTCTGCTGTTACACTCTCTGCAAATAGCTGTAGAATGAATCCCACAAGCATGCCCTTATGTAGAAGTACAACACAGAAATAGCAAAGGATGTAGCCATGTACTGCTAGCAACCACCTGTGACAATGCCATTGTTCAGGTGCTGAAAAGACTGCTGTGGTGCACAGTCAAAGAATACTAGGCTGACCTCTGTCTGCCATCTGGATATGTCCACAGGTGGGAGCTACTCAGACAGACTACAAGCCTTTAAACACTTACAGGTACACAGCAACTCTGCATGTTCAGTAAGATAAACATCACACAATAATAAATAATGCACACTGCAGTTCTGCACCCCTACCCAAAGGTACTATATACCCATGTAGTCAGGCACAACCAAGGGTGTAGGTAGGCATACACATCTAATCACAGTTGTCCAGTTGTCCTGAGCAGACTGTGCTAATGCCAACACAAACCACAAAATGTTCAGATGTGAGTAACGTACTAATTACAGTTTAGCAGTTCACAAACAGTGCATGTGCCTGATATTCATAATTGGTAGTACAACATACTTAGATGTCCTCACCACTCTCTCAGGGGTGGAAGGTTTCAAATATCCCACCTAATGTATTGCATATGCACAGCTGTTGCTGGTAAAGAAATGGGTAGCTATGGACCTTCTCCACACCCATCGTGCATATCTCAAGCTAGTTTCCCTACTGTCTTCCCTTTTTTGAGCACCCTTTATCACCACATTCCTATCTCCCCATTTACTTTTCTGTCAAAGACATGAGTGCGGGGGTTAGCGGGAATGAGCACTTGTAAACAGTAGTAAGCGGGTTTGCACCAGTGTGCGCATGTGTGCACCTAGCTTAGCATTGCTAAGATATGATAAGCTACGCCAAGCTTAGCTAACTATTGCTAACATAAAATAAGCTAAGATAAGCTTAGCTTAGTATTGCTAAAAGACACTAAGCTAAGCTAAGCGGTGCTTAGCATTGCTAAGCGTCACGCAAACCTGCGCCAACTCGCTTAAAACTGCTTAAAAGTGCCTTTGTCACTCTGTATGACAATGCCCTTGTATTGCTCAGCAGCAAAATAAAATACCCTTGTCAGTCTCATACCCCACACCTTGGAATCATCAGTCTGCATGATGTACCACTAAGCCACAGCAGATATACAATAACTTTGTGCTGAAAAAAATATAGCATGCATTACAAGGAGTTAATGTAAAGGGAAAATAGGAAAGCCATAGGAATACATTGCAATAAAGAAATATAACATGCATTACAAGGAGTGAATGTAATGGGAAAATAGGAAAGCCATAGGAATTCATTGCAATAAAGAAATATAACATGCATTACAAGGAGTGAATGTAAAGGGAAAATAGGAAAGACATAGGAATACATTGGAATAAAGAAATATAATATGCATTACAAGGAGTGAATTTAAAGGGAAAATAGGAAAGCCATAGGAATACATTGCAATAAAGAAATATGACATGCATTACAATGAGTGAATGTAAAGGGAAAATAGGAAAGCCATAGGAATACATTGCAATAAAGAAATATGACATGCATTACAAGGAGTGAATGTAAAGGGAAAACAGGAAAGCTATAGGAATACATTGCAATAACTACTGTTGTATGCCAGTTAATTCCCTAATTCCAAAAGAAAGTGCATACTCCCATGTATCCAGTGTTAGGATTAGGAGGTGTGAGTAAACTTACACACTGAGATGAGTGTACTGGAAGAAGCAACAGTCAGGTTTCAGTACAACATGCATTTCACTGGCTACAACCCAGCTTCAGATATTAGACATATACCAACCTTCTGACTGACACAACAGTGTCCACAGCAAACAAGCATGGTCCCCACCTTACAAAACTGAAAGGCCTATACCTACCTATCCTATCATTTTACAGCAGTGTCCTGAAATCACAGTGCGAACTGCAATTACCAAGCAGCAGGCTGCATGCAATTACTAAATGGTGGGCACCAACTGGTGCCGAGGCCATCACATGCACATGTGCAGATACCTACAAAAGCAGCCTGTACTTGCTGTCCACACATGCAATATCATTGCAGCAACTGGAAAGAGAAAGAGCAAGCAAGAGAGACAGACAGACAGACAAACAAACAAACAAACAGAGGCAGTTGGAGACCAACCCAACAAATAACAACAAACAGAGGCAGTTGGAGACACCAACCCCCCCCCAAAAAAAACAGAGGCGGTTGGAGACACCGACTAAAACAAAAGAAAAATGACAAACAGAGGCAGCTGGAGACACCAACCAACCAAAACAAACAAACAAAAAAAAAAAACACAGGCAGTGGAAGACACCAACCTAAACAAATAAAAAAAAAACATCAACAGGTACAACAGACTGAGGTGAGAAATACAAAGGTAAGGTATGTTACACAGATGTATTTGCTGGCATCCGAATGATGTGTCTGAAGGGTACTCTACATTCTGTGAACAATCCTTATGTGGTAGCAGTCCATATCTATATGTATATGCAGATGTGCATAGGGCAAGGGACATATGTATATGTACAGCAGTGGCTGTTTGCAAGTATGTGTGTATGTATATATATATATATATATATATATATATATATATATATATATATATATATATGTATACACACACACACACACACACACATATATATATATATATATATATATATATATATAAAATGCATATATACATATATATATATATATATATATAAAATGCATATATACATATATATATATATATATATATATATATATATATATATAGAGAGATATATATATATGTAGATAGATAGATATATATATATATATATATATATATATATATATATATATATATATATATATATACATATATACATGTCTAGATATATAGATATGTAGATATATAGGTATATACATATAGATATACACATATAGATATATAGATATATACAGATATATATGGATATCTATGGATATATAGATATATATATATATATATATATATATATATATATATATGTATATATATATATATATATATATATATATATGTATATATATATATATATATATATAAATGTATATATATTTATATATGTATATATATATATATATATATATATATATATATATATATATATATATATATATACATATGTATATATAGAGTGACATATAAATATATATGTATATAAATATTTATATATAAATATATATATATATATATATATATATATATATATATAGTGAGAGAGGGAGACACCGGGTCAGACATATTGCAACAGGTCCCTGGTGACCAAGGCATGGACTGAACACTAGTGTTGATACTGCAGTGCCATACCCCATTCCAAAACACTTTACCCACTAACTATCAGATAGGTAGTTGCCTGACTAACACTGAAGGTGTCAGAAGGGAACATAGGACATAGGTGAACAGTAGCCTCCCCTTTGATATTCACAGTGCCACACTAGTCTTGTAATCTGTCTACATGGTACGTGTAATCACACACAATGTGTCATGTTCCCCTGTACTCATCACAATGCCCCATGTGGTATGTACCTCACATGACAACTACAGCAAGTGGAAAGGCCACAGAGATACCTCACCAAGGGTAATACTGCCCTGAAACACATACCCTATGCAGACTGACTCACATAACCACAGCTACAGTGTGTTGTATACCGGCCACCCAGAGGTTACCTCTGCCAAACATACAGAGGTATGCCACACCCATAGCAGTCAGACAACCATCATGTCAACACCTCACAATCCCACTGGGCTACACAGCCTAGGTCCCTAGTCCCTGCAACCTCACTAAACAGCACATGCTGGAAGGATAGGCTCCTATTGGCAAATATGCCATACTCTGGAGTAAACCACCCAGCATTAACAAACAAGGCTCCTCAGTAGCAGATGTCAGACATACCCCTGATGATTGTCTGGGGGATAGGTAACATGCCCTGAGAATCACCTATGTGTATCTGGTTGACAGGAGGAAGTGAAATCTAATTACATGTGTGTCACAGGACAGGGTAGCATATGGCTAAGCTGCTGTAGGCCCCAGGGACAATAGCGTATTACCTACTTATGACACAATGCACACAGACATGTACACAGTGCAATACCTGCTATGTGAGGTGGAATGAGCATGACAGTGAATGTGTGCAAGGTCTGTGACGGTGTGATAGCTAAGTGTGAGGCTGTTTCTGTCACGGTCATTTGTGTCCTAAGTGTGAGGCCAGAGAAAGATGTGTCAGTTATTGGGATGCAGACATAGTAGGATGGTATATGTTGTGACGTAGTTCCTTGTGTACGACTGTGGTGTCCCATCATAGGCTGAAGCAATACATGTATGCTCAGTAAGTGGTACTGCTGGTGAATCAAGCCGACATTTGAACTGTTGTACCACCTGAAGCTGTAGGCCTAAATAGCACAGTATGGTGTATGTTCACATTCCTTGGTAACACTGTCTTGTGTGTTTCCTGTAGTCTGCACAGATTACATTCCTCAGGCATAGGTATCTGTAAGTAGGGGCACACAGTACTGTAAGGTAAATAGCGAATTCTCATCTGTGTTAGCATACATTTGTGTATTGTATGAATGTCTGATGTGTGTGTAATGATGCCTGTACCATGTGCGCAATCACATGTGTGATGCAGGGTTTGCGTGTGTACCTAGCAACATGTATACTCTGTTACACAAGTATGCCAGCTATATTAACAACTGTGCACATATGTTAGGTAAGGGTATGGCATCAACGATTAGGGTGGGTTATTGGTTATACTGTAACTGTACTTCACATTCATTGCAATGGATGACATATTTCTGCATGCATTAGCTTGATATGTACCCCCCTGGCAAGGCTGTGCATTGGATCCCAAACAGTGAGCCGAGTACTGGTTTATACTGATGTGTCATATGGAGTGTGGCAGGCACTGTCAGCCAGTTGTGGGCTGAGCACTGATATGTGGTATTGAATGTGTGTATCCTCTGACAGACGAACAGATGCTATATATGGCAGTTAACTGATATCTGTACTGTATAATGTTAAGTGTGCCACATGACTTGCTCACACATATCGTTTACTTGTCTTCCAGGCTTATGGCTCATCACAGAAACCCCTGCTACACAGCTGCAGAGGAACAGGAAATCCACCACAGCCTGGTTCAGCACTATACCCTGCTGTTTTCAAGGGCCAGCCAGCACCAGCAGGAGCGTACTGCACTGTGGCAAGAACTTGTTTGTCAGGTAAATGACATAGGCATGCATAACCGGACATATTAGCAGGTACGCCATCACTACAGTGAATTAATTAGACATGTCTGGCGGCATGCACCTGATATCCACAGACAACAGCTTGCCACATGTGGTGGGGTGGCCATACATCCCCCCCTCACCAGAGTGGAGGAACTGCTGCTAAGTGTGGTGGATGCTGGCCTACAGCAACAACAACATCACACATGTGTCGTCATGGTGGCCGGAGCCACCCAGCATGGTGACATGGAGTGTGCAGGTAACATACCCTAGCTGTAGACTACTGTTACCTGTATTGTTAGATTATGCATGTGTGAGATGTGTACTGTATTTAGCAGTTGTGCTGCCTATTGTGTGCAATACTGATAATTTGAATAGTATCTGTACACCTATGCCTGTTGTTCTACTGTAGTTTAGCACACTCACAGTAGCAATGCCACAGTTGTGGCCACTGACAAACTGTGTCATATTCTTGCAGGTCCCTCTGGTGGGAAAGCAGGGCAGATGTTCCATGCTGGTGAGTGTGTTAACACTTTAAACTTGGTATTGAACTGTGTATGTCAAAGGTGAGGTGTAGGCCATGTACACATAACACACCTACGCATAATGCATGCTGTGCATGATTGCTGTGAGACGTGAAATATCTCAGTAATGTCAGTAGCTACCTCAATCACATGCAATGCACAAAGCATCAGACACAAATGTGGTAACACTGTACTGCACATTGGATAGGCATAATTGGCACACATGTACACAACATAACACATTTGTCATATGCAGTACACCTCAACATGCTACCCATAGTGTAACTGGACATCTGCTGCCAGGTCACACTTCAATATCCCACATGTCATCCACATACCACACATACTATACCTGAGGGCTAGGGGCCTAGCATGGGGCTGTGCAACACTCCTCAACACATAACACAGTCATGTTAGGCAATGCTCCCTATTGGACACCTCACACACCCTTGTGCAATGTGGCTGTGTAATTGTGAACTTAGCCATGGCACTGCGGTTCAGGTACAGCATGCTAGGCGGTGGTCTAGCACACTTTAGTGACCACATGACGCATGATGATGATGGCTAATGGTACTACACCCCATACTGTTACAATGACCATGTCCAGGACTGGTATTCCCATCATGTATACATGCACCACTCACCCTGTGTGTGTACATAGCATGCATGTGCTACACCTGTGTCCACAATTATCTGCTACAGACACAGGCACTGCAATCAGACATGGAAATCCATGTGACACACAGATAACACATGCAGCCATGGTATGTATACCTGTGTGTGATGGTGCACAGGACATTGCAGAGCTTATAATACTTGCACAGAAATGTTGTGTCCTTGTACACATTGTGTTCCAGGGTGTAGGCAATCACTGAACATGTACACATATGCACCACAGCCATGTACACTGTCATTAACTATGGCTGTCTACACTCACACTGCATGGACTTGATCAACACTTATTCTGCATGCTGGCATGTGTGCGTGACTGTTTGCCTTGTGATACTGTCACCCACCTTCAACCAGTATTGAGTGTGATTTTGATTTCTGTTGTGTGTGTGTATCTGCTGTAGTGAGGAGTGTGCATGTGTTCCTGTGTTCCTGTG
This sequence comes from Protopterus annectens, assembly GCF_019279795.1. NCBI lineage: Eukaryota > Metazoa > Chordata > Ceratodontiformes > Protopteridae > Protopterus > Protopterus annectens. Next base: position 838,388,868 of record NC_056729.1, on the reverse strand, counting down.
TGCATGTGTTCCTGTGTGCATGTGTGTCTGTGTGCATGTGTGCATGTGTTCATGTGTGCATGTGTGCATGTGTGCATGTGTTCATGCGTGCATGTGTTCATGTATTCATGTGTGTATGTGTGCATGTGCAGACCATAACGTGTGTCATTAACTATGGCTGTCTACACTCACACTGCATGGACTTGATCAACACTTATTCTGCATGCTGGCATGTGTGCGTGACTGTTTGCCTTGTGATACTGTCACCCACCTTCAACCAGTATTGAGTGTGATTTTGATTTCTGTTGTGTGTGTGTGTATCTGCTGTAGTGAGGAGTGTGCATGTGTTCCTGTGTTCCTGTGTGCATGTGTTCCTGTGTGCATGTGTGTCTGTGTGCATGTGTGCATGTGTGCATGTGTTCATGTGTGCATGTGTGCATGTGTTCATGCGTGCATGTGTTCATGTGTTCATGTGTGCATGTGCAGACCATAACGTGTGTTTCATGTCTTTCTCTCACAGGTGCTGAGGTAGGGCTTGCCGAATGCAGCAGGCAACCTGAAGCCACTGCCATGGATAGTGGTGATGATGACACATGTATTTTGGCACAGGGAGATTTGACAGGATCTGTCGCTGGTCCACCAATCGACAGTACACAGCGTTCAACCCCATCTATGCACACACTCATACTGCCATTACATCCCTCACCACCAATGGCCATAGTAGAGTGACAGCATACAGTTGGCATTGACCAGGAGAGTGTGGTACCTATGGCACGTGCATCCCCTCACAGCAGCCATAGCCATAGACCCGGAATGGTACCACATAGGCGGAGGTCCAGGGGTTCTCGGGGGAGCACCGCTGGACGTATTGCCCCTGGCAGGCATGCCCTCACAGGTCTTATGATGGCCACTATGTTCCGGGCTGTAATGCAGGCTCAGGCATGTATGGAACAGTACACCAGGCAGGGACTTAGGGTGCAGAGGGCACATAACACCGCTATCAATGACAGCATCCGTGACCTTGCCGGTGCCATCCGGACATACACCGAGGTCATTGATAGACAATGGGGGAGACAATAGATGCCCTCCACAACATGTCTTCCTCAAGCCAGGACCGTGCGGGACAGTTGTGACGTCGACACGGATGCATGCCAGCAACAGCAACAGCTGGCAGTGGTCGCGGACAGCCCACAGCTCACAGCCGCTTCCGTAGTGGCAGTACCAGCCCCAGCAATGCTGGGTGTGGCCTGTCCATTGTCCATCCCAGTAGACCACGTGTACATGGCTCTGGCCAGTCCCAGCAGGGACATGGGTCCAGTCGTCATACCTCTGCCGCTGATGACAGTACCCAGTCAGGGTTGGAACCCGATACCATCCGTAGCACCGCTGCCAGGCACAGGTACTGTGTCCATGGCCAGAGACAGTGATCTGTACAGCCAAGCAGGTAAAGTCTGTGGCTGTCCACAAACCACCGTATATGGCAGCCACATGGTGGAGCTGTGTGCATGCAGACACACACACACCTTAAGCAAAAAACTAGGGCTCACACATACACACACACATTACATCAACATTGGCCCATGCTGTACTGTTGTCCCACACAAACACACACACACACACACACACACACACACACACACACACACACACACACACATGTCGATTGGATGGGTCAATGTCAGGCTCTGGCAAACAATAAAACACCCTGTGCATATGATGATACCTGTGCCGCCTCCTGTCATCTGCATTTTGGATGGAGGGACAGGCTAACATGGTGCTGATGCACAGGGTGACACTATAGCAGTGTATCAATAATAACGAGTTGTCAACAAGGAAGTCTAATGACATCCTTGTAGGTATATCTGAGCAGACATTATGCATCAAAGCTCTGATTGTCAATGTAGCATTGTTTACACCACTGTTAGGTCTGAGTATGTATTATCCACCCATGTGCCATTTGGCTGATGTGTGATGTGTTGCCAGCATGTATTAGCAAGTGGACAGTATGTGTGTGATGTGTGCAGTACAGATTAGCAAGTGTACATCTGTGAACATGGTGGGTGCACACAGTCTGGATGTACGTGCATAGTGGACACATGGGACATGTGGCATACCCTGTCATACACATTATTAACATCCCATTGCATCTTTCAATGGCCAGTATGCATTCTACTACAGTTATGTACTAACATGGGTAGACGTGTGTATGACATGGGCTGACACTATGCTGCGAGTGATACCATTAATATCAGTCAATGATTTGCAGTCTGGTAGTATACACAACCTCAACAGCATGACTATAAGCAATCATTGGATGATGTTCTGACAAGTGACACACAGTAGTAGGGAACCCAGTATCAATTGGATCCTTCTGGTGCTACACTATAACACTAACCAGTGGTGATGACCGCCACCCATTACTGTGACCACACCTGTGTGTCATATAGCCTCCTTAGGTACATGCAGACACACTAGGGATGTGTCCATCCAAATCTGGGAATGCATGGAATGGCCTACAATGAATTCCCTGGAAGGGACGCATATCCTACACAAGGGTATCATACAGACAGATATCTGTTGTGTGATACATGCTGTATAGCAGTAAGCTGACTATGGCATAGTCATCCTCATGTACTATACATACTATCCCATCAGTACCACACCGGTCGTAGCCCTCAACATGTATGTTGGGTACCATTGTGTACATACAGATCCATGTTATGTCATGTGTCCCTTGGTATCCACATATCCATAGGTATTGTGGAGTCCGAAGGTGTATCACAGACATTAGAGGCCTGAATGCATATCCACAAGGCAGTCATACACCTATAAAGACTGTCCATTCTTGGCAGACTTTGTTGTGTATGATCATGTCTGACATATACCCCAGGCATATACCCTCACTCACACTACTCTTAAGTAACGGTCATGGGTGTGTGTGTGCCACAGATGACCTTGGCCACAGAACACGACAGTGGACGGCCATGTCACATACATACATATGTGACTTACTATCTGAGTAGCAGCGGCACAACCTGTCAATGGAAACAAATGGATTCATGTAGTATGCAGGCTTCACACCTATGTAGTGATTGAGGGGACATGTACACATATATATTTGCCAAGCAGATACCTTATGTCTGCAGTGCACTTACTGTTGTCATCATACTATGTCATACCATAGTAAAAGCAAAATTCGCACCATGTTGACCAACAGTGACACACACACAGTCAGCATTTTCAGGATTCAAACCCCTACCTAACTATGTTATGATACTAGAGAGAGATGCACTAACATGGCACGCTATTTGCTTTACCAGCTGGTTTTCCTTCTCCTGCAGTATTTGTAGGATGGTGACATCATCAGACTTTCCAAAGAGGAATGTACCTCTTTTAGTGTGTTTTCACAGTCTCCAAAAAGGGAACTTCTTTCAAAGACAATTGCACACATGCACACTGTTTGCAGGATTCAAACCCCTACCTAACTATGTTATGATACTGGAAAGAGACGCATTAACATGGCGCGCTATTTGTTTTACTGGTTGGTTTTCCTTTTTCTGCTGCATTTATAGGATGGTGACATCATCAGACTAGACATGGTGATGTGTGCACAGTTTGTTTTATGCCATTCCAGGAATGGTCCATGTGGGTCAGCAGGTGTCAACAGCTTGAACATGACCTCAGTGTCCTTACCTTGTGTGATCTATCTGTGGACACATTGACATTCCATCGTATGTCAACACATATTTATGCACAGCTTCTTGGTTTTGTGGATACTACAAGTGTCTGAGATGTTGATAAAGGGCTATTCAAAGTATATGTGACACATGTGTAGATGTGTTCATTGATGTATGTCCTGGGTGTCTGCTTTGCAAACAGTCTAGCATGTTTGGGAACCATGATCCGCACATGAACATACCACAGTTGGTAGGGTTGTGTGTGTCAGCTTCCAATAGCTCTGTTTATGACTGCAACCATGATGGACTCCATGACCTTGCAGATCAGACCTCATAGGCGTACTGGACTTGACTTCCCATGGTGTGTTGTGCCCCAACACTTGTGGGGAGTGCCATATGTAGCTGTGACACATTCAACGGTTCCACATCCTGTGTAGGGGGTGCGGCTCAGCTGACTATTCAGGTGGATGATTTGTTTGTTCTGTAGTTTGTGCATGACACATATTGGGAATCAATGTATTCCACCTGCTGCCATGCTTTTGGCAGTGGAGGTAGCTGCTCATCCATTCTACATGTGATATCTCCTGGTATGATGATGTGGACTGTTGTCAATGGGGGATGGGTATGTACATATGGGCCTGTCTGTCCTTGATGTCGGCAATGACACTCAGGTACAGTTGGCCCTGACTCAGGACATATATATGTGTACATTGATATTTATGACATAGCTGAAGGAGGTGTCATGATTCAGTCTGGACTCCTTCTCAGCTCCTCTTTACAAAACACTACCGAACATGAGCACTAATCCCTGTTATACTCTTTTACACACTTAACACCCTACTGATCCTTTGTGATCAGGCTACAGAGTATGTCATGATAATATCCTGGCATGTCCAGGGGTCGGTTTTGTGTGTACTCTTCAGTCCAGCTGGTGGATATTGTGATATTGACACAATGTCACACCTGCCTCAAGTACACAGACAACCCTCTCCTCCTCCCAACAAACTTAGATATATGTGTGAGATGCACCTATATAGACATACAGGGAGCTGAACTCTCTCAACCCATGATTGGCACAGTCTATCAGGTGGTGAAGGTAACCACACACACCACATATAAATCTCACATATCCTCTAGCAACAGCACTCAAACCACATTAGCACACATTGACATACTCGGATGCTGTAAATGTACTCTACCTAAGCAGCAGAGACCTCCAATGTAGACACACACACACCTGCTACCCCACTACAATACCCACATATCACTAAGTTCACAATGTCAGTGTGCCACACAGTCACTGCCCTTCGGGCTAAACAACACATCTAATACACTTGTAATAGGTGACACTTATGTTCAGACACATTGATGTACCACTCACCAGCCCTGACAAGGGAATAGTCACTTTGGGCTGTCTGTTGGGTGCCAGGATCTGCCACATAACACAAGCAATCAGGTCACTCCAATGCAAGTACAAGACTGGCACCATCATTGTCCATGCTAGTGTGTGTAACCTCAGACGTTACTCCCTGGACCACATGACATGATACATGGAGGTACACTCTGATCATGTAGCCCAGGCCAATATGACCCTGACCTTGTCTAGCATCTTACACCCACCAATTATGATGTCACAGTATATGGACACACATATCACATTTAACAGTTGGCTAACAAATTTGTTTCATTCATAGGGGATACAGTGTCTGCCAGTGTATGGTGACATGCTCAACATGCCACGTAGCTTCACTATGGACAGCTTGCACCTGTCACCCTTGAACTTTGGTATGCTGGCTAAGGCTCTTGCTACCACCAGAGTGCCTTTTTTAAGCAGGGCTCAGAAGACAAACCCACCTCCATAGACATTACAGGTTAAATGAAACTAAGGGTAATGCTACTCAACAACAGTTGTGTTAACCTCATATTGTGGCCACTCAGGACTCTCCTCAGTATGGAGGAGAGCAATATCTGTGCACTGACAGACACCTGGTTCAGGCTCGCTTATGCACACCAGCACTACCAGGTTATATTTCATACCATGCTGTCTGACAACAAGACTTGGAACAGACAACACAACTAGGGGGAGTATCCATATACATCACAGATACACACACCTCCAGGTTAGTAGCACTGCACAAAGCATCACAGACCATATATATACAACTACCATTGTGCAATACTGCCTTTCAGTTTGTTGCCTGCTACAGAACACCCTCCCAAACTCAGGAAACACACTCGGCTTTTTTGGGAACTATGGAGAATATGAAGGTCTCCACAGACACCATTATATTGTGTGACTTCATATACACACATATTGACTGGGGATACTCTTCAAGCCCCGACAACCTCACCCAACAGTCACTACAATTTGTGGACTCATATGCTTTGGCACAACCAGTCAGCACGGCCATAAGGGGGAATACATATTGGACCTACTCATCACCAACATGGGGGACTCTATGTTCCACACCAGCGATATACCCCTCATTGGTAAGGTCAGAACATACAGGTATCTCACAGGACATACATATACCCTCCACACACCCATCCTGGGTAATCTTGATGAACTTCTCATGAGCCAACATCTCACTTCACCGAAGCAAGGTGGTATCCTTCAGAGATCCTGAGACAGTGGCAAATATGGCCAACACTGCTGCATCCTTTACATACACATTCTATGGACACCTAGTGGACTGCATGGATTCTGCTATCCCAAATAACAACAAGACCCACTACTACAATGGCAGGGGACCTGTCTGGTAGACCCCAGTCATTAATAAGATGTACAACGTCAGGAGGACGCTACTACATGATAGAGCACAATCCCAGACTGGGAAGGTATCTGTGATCTGTACTAGCAGACAGCTACAATCACTCATGGACTATCCTAAGGGCCACTTCTACCATACAATTGTACCTGACACGTAGGACTATCACACGGCCTTCTTCAGTTATGTAAGGAACCTGGGTGGACACTCACTGATATGCTGTGAGTTACTGCATACTGACTAAACCTACCCTGAACCCACTGGCATTGCCTACATCCTGACAAACAGGTTCAGTGCAGATGTCTCCCACCCATCCCCCCTAAGGAGCAACTATCCATCCCAACAGAGTATAACCTCCCTGACATCACACAGTAACAGGTGAGTGCTGCCCTCCCCACAGCATACATCACAGTATCAATGTGACCAGATGGTGTCCCAGCCTGCATCATACATGAGCATCATGACAAATGCAACCCTCACATTACATCACTGTTCAATATCGGAGTTACCACAGGATATGTACTCAAGGAATGGCATACTGGGACAGTGGTCCCGCTCCACAGAGTTGGTGCCACAATGGACCACAGATAATATTGCCCTATAAGCCTATGTAGCCTGTTCTGCAAAGCTATGGAGCATATTGTCATAGGACTCCTACACATAGACATTGGGAACCCACAGACTCTGTGTCCTACTCATTTCAGCATTGTTGTGGACAGATCTTGCCTCTTGAACCCATAGATATTCTTTAAATGGCTAACAGGTCCATCGACATAGGGACGGCTATCCACACAGCCTACCTGAACCTTGCAAAACCATTTAACACAATAACCCACTGGGCCATTATGCATAGGCTCACCAGCGTCAATTTAGACACATATCTCACACAATGGATTGATACCTAGATCAGGGATAGCACCCACATGGTCAGGATTGCAGGTGCCATGTCTGACTATACACCAGTTACACATGGCATCCCACACAGCTTGGTCCTGGGATCTCTCTTGTTCAGTATATATTTGTCTTACGTACAGGCTATCACAGGGGAAATTTGGCTGAACATGTTTGCACTTGACTGCAAACTGGGTGCCATGATCAACTCTCCAGCTGCTACATGCATACTCAATCAGGGTCTCACAGAGATGGATGACTGGTGCCTGAGCCATGGCCTACAGCTAAATGCCATTAGTTGCATAGTCATCCCCTTTGGGAGTAACAACATGCCCACACATTACCACATAGGTAGCACTCCATTACATGTGGTAGGAGTTGTTAGGGGTTTGGGGACATCACTTGTTCGTACTGTCACTTTTAACATTCACATTGCCAAGGTGGTTGGACACACCTTCTATGTGTGCCACCTTATCCCATATGGTTTCACATCTAGATTGAGTAAGGTCATTGTGCCCCTATACTCATCACAACCATGCTTGGTTACAATGCCACATTTGGGGTGTACCTTACCTGACACCTGCAGCAACTGTACTGGCCACAGACAATCCTCACCAAGCAGATCTAGGGACTCACACAGATGCCCTGCATAGTTCAGATGCAGTAACTCCAGCTCTACTCAGTCACTTACCACCTACTCAGATATGATGTGTGCCTGTTGTTTACAGCTATACCCAAACCAGAACTACTGGACATGCTCCACCTCAGGATATCCAACTCCCTTGGAGCTACACACTGCAGGGATGTATACCTCAGCACAGATGTTAGTAGGACATTGTGGAGGGACAGATTCTTATCCCAGAGGCTCCACTCACTACAGAATGTAATCCCAGTTTCACATAGGCAGAGCCACCCACTGACCACCTACTGGAGACATCTTGACGACTGTATGGGTGATTGTATATTTACCCTTGGGATATCTTCTGTGTCCCTGCTAGAAAGAGGCACACTAGCATAAACATACATGGGCTATCTTGTGTGACCTACTATTCACACACAGTGTAGTAATCTGACAGGGTTGCGAATGCCAAACACACTCTGGCTAGGCTTGTACATGCCCTAGGGCAGATAGCCTAGTATCGACCTCTGAACCTATGCTAATGTTCAAGATGCACAATGTTATTGCTGATACTGTTTGCAGGTCTTTATCATCTTTGTTTTACCAGTTTCCATGAAGAACTTCAGTATCTGCAGAACATATTTGATTATGACAGGGTTCCACTATATTATAGATGTGTCTGTTGTCATATAACTGTGTGCACAGGGTGGATTGCTGTATAGTGACAACTTCCTGGGTTAACACATGCAACTGCCAGATATGTGTGGCCCACTGCAGTACTCAGACATGGCCTAAGTGTGTGGGCATGCCCAGTTCTGACATTTGCCTGACATTTGTCTCATTTATTCAAGTGTGTAAGCATGCCCATTGTGACCCTTCAGTATGTTGCTATCTGATGTGTGCGAACATAACCAGTATTAACATTTATACTGTGTGTGTTGGAAGCCAGGTTCTGTTCTCACTGCAGGACTCACCTTTGTGTCATAACTCAACAAGGATTATGCTGTGCCTGCAGGGTTTCCATGGAATACTTTGCATAGACTTATCAACATTCCATCATACAGGTGAACCACTGCAATACTATCATGGTTTAATGGTTCAGTACTTTAGCTATAGTGCACAGTATCCTGGGTTCGAGGCCCATCACTGATTTATATTTTCATACTGAGCAGACCACACTGCTTAAGGGCCTGTTAAGCAAATATGAGCATGTTGGCTTTTGTTTAGCTATGCCCTACATAGACTAGGCTTATCCAACATTTATCAATATTCACCAACATTGCTGGATGTTGCCCAATATTACTGAACATTGACCACAGTTGTGCTAGTTGATGTGTGCGATTTTGTTTGCATATACTACATGGTGGTAATTGCTGTTTAGCACGGCTTTATATTGCTTAACACATGGCATTTATGCCTTAGGTGGTGCTGCAGGGCTGCCTATGTAGGATGCACATACTACACTCCCTGCACATGTTTGGAAGCAGGTAGTGTCAACTTAGGAATCCCTTTTACTTTATGTGCTAGTCGAAGAGGGGTATTATTTCCAGAGTTACTACTGAGCCAGTGTATGTGCTATGCGTTGCCTCTTTGCCAAGGCCAAAGCATACTGGGCATGCCTCCTTCTGCCTACTGGGGCAGGCTCAGGTTGTTCCTCATCTGAGTCGTGCTCTGCCTGTGATGGCCTTGGCAATGGTGGGGGGCTGTTTGGCCCAGGCCTATTCTGGTCCTGCTGCAGCTGTTTTCGCAGGATCATATTATGTAGCATAGCACATACCATGACAATTTGGGTACATGTAGTTGGTGAGTACTGCAAAGCTCCACCAGATGTGTCCAGGCACTGGAACCGTGACTTGATCAGCCCAAACACACGCTCTATTACATTACGTGTTTGTGCGTGTGCCTCATTATGGCATTCCTGTTCAGGTGTGTGTGGTTTATGATGGGTGTCATCAGCCACGGCTCCAGTGCATAGCCAGCATCCCCCACTAGGTGACCATGTGGGATGTCCCCACTGGCAAATGTCTGGTACAGCTGCGTCAGATGCCATATATGGGAATCATGGTAGCTTTCAGGGCAGCCTGCACACACATTCAATATTATGCCCTGGGCATCACACATGACCTGGCAGTTGATGGAGTGGAAGCCCTTGCGTTTGAAGTAGACCCTACCCCGCTCGCCGGCTGGTGCTTTGATGCATATGTGCGTGCAGTCTACTGCACCCACTACCTCAGGGTATTCCGCTATTTGCTGGAAGAGACGCATATTGCTGGCCAATACCTCACGAGAATTGGGGAAATATACATGATCACCGACATGTGCTGACATGTCATCCAGGAACTGGTGTAGTACCCTGGATGCTTATGCCTGTGATATCCCCATCATATCACCAGTTGGCCTCTGGAAGGTACCTGTTGCTAATATTCTTAGGCCAACACATACCTTGGTTTCCACTGGGATGGGTTCCCCTCTGTTGGTTCTGTGTGTGAGGCGTGGCCTGCACAGCTCAACAATTTGCTGCAGGAGGTCTTTGTCCACTCTATAGAGCTCCACTATCTCCAGCTTATGTAGCCCCTGGTAGGTTAGCCTGGGCCTGTACACTCTTCTCCGTCTCCTCACTGTGGGTTGTCCAGCAGCATTTCCATTGTCACCACCCTCAGCATGTTGCATATGTCGCCTTATAACAGCAATGGCAGCCCCTAACATTTCTTTGTCGCAGTAAAGCTTTTTCAGTTTTCACTTCTATTAGCTTACTGCAGTGTCTCTTGTGAGAAACATAATGGATGGTTGTTTGCAAAGTTTTAACTGCTAGGCTGGCCTGGGCTAGTGTACTGCCTGTGTAATTGCCTGATTCTGATTATTTTCACCTGCTAGCTCTGCTAGTACTCCCTGGTAGCTTCCTACTATTTGCTGTGCTTCCTTTTTCCTTTCTGTTTCTTCAGGGGGAGTGCCGCGCACACAAGTGCAAACACCAGCACAGCAACTAAGACGCGCGCACACATACTTACACGGACTAAAACTTGCTTATTCGGGTTAAAACACCCGCACACCAGTGCAAATGCGCTTACAACTCTTTAAACAGCCTTATACATGCTTACTCCGGCTTAAATGCGTGCACTCATGCTTACACGCGCGCACTCTGTTTTACTCGAGTTTACAGGCGTGCACACGGGTGCATGCACACTCAGCAAGAAACTTTGGTATTATCCATGGTATACACCTTCCATTTCTTGGCTTTCCCTAGTCTACCTGTTGACACACCACTTTCCATGATGTCTAAATGACAGCGGACACATGCCACTCTGCTCCAATGAGCTTCACATCTTTCATACATACCCCCCTCGTGATGTCACCTATCTTCTACTCTGTTACTCCCCATATCCTACTCCTACACTCCACTGACTGTGCTCATTTGCTATGTAAACTAGCGATTCACTATCCTAACACTCATTTACATAGGATTGCCAACTAATGCTTGGTTACATGTCTTAGACTGAGCTTCCCCCCTTAGCAACCTCTACTCGGTGGCCATCTTGTCTTCAGCCTGCCATTCCCTTCAATTGTACATTACCACTTTCAATAAAATCCACATTTGTGGGTTTTAGTTTGTAGTATTCTGGTTTTTAGAGTGCAGCCTGTTTGCGTGGCGCTGTTCTACGCTTAAAGATCAGAAATCGGCAAAAATAAAATTTTTTATTTTAATTTTGCATCAGGGAACATTTCCAATGGCCTTATATTTGGCCATTGGCATGCTTCCTGCACTGGATGCAACCTTTATTTGGAGCTGTCACAGCTCCGTTTTGCTATATGCAGAACGGTACTCAGTTGTCAACTGAGTACATTTCTGCAAATAACACTGCCCTTACTCGGACAGGTTTGGGTTTCCTGAATTGCAAATCTACCTCATTTGCATGCCTTTTGCCTGCAATTGAGGTGATTTGCATGTCCCAGCCCTGTCCGTATAAGAGATGTTTTAGGAGGTCTCTTACACGCCCCTACAGGCTGTTCCTGGATCGCTCGTTGGACATGATGGCTGCATGGAGTCTTACTCTACTCTTAGACTCTGTGCAAGCCATCATGAATCTGGCCCAATGTACTGAAATATTTCATCTGAAATCTTACATGATGAGCAATACAACCATACTGTCTAGTGGAGCAAAAGAAATATTAATTGTTGCTCATATACTGTGTATTTATATTGTCATAATTTTATCTGCAAATATCTCTACAGTCAAGAGACAGAGAACTGTTTAGCTTCATATGAAATCCTACAGCTGGATGAAAAAATACTGCCTATAGTATGTGTGTAGTTGGGAGTGGCTACTGAGATACTGTAAACTGCTTCCAAAATATTACACAAGTAATATTTACTGTGTTTATTCTGACTTATAAAATCCAAATTAAGACCTAGTATCTAATGAATGCTACCACTGTAAAACTGATGCCAAAACAGTCTTAGGGAAGTAACTTTTTACAAGCATTTCTCTGGAGACAAAGCATACTGGTGTCTTCATATAAAGAAAATAAATAATCCAGTCTCCTTTTTGATAAGCATTCATAGTTCTTAAAGCATGCACATAAAGCAGTTCCCATTGTTATATATAGAATGCATTCACTTCCTTATTTATTCATTTGTCTTTTGTCTACCACAACTGTCTGACTGGTCAAAGCCCCTTCTCAGTGTAGGCATCAGCATGTACCTTTAAAGCTAGTGAGCTAGCTGCATGTCACATGGCACAAAGTTTATTTTGTTAGTTCACTTGAATATAGACCTCATGGAGGCTAGACACACATACTCAGTATCTGTGCCATATTTACTTACTTTTTAGATATTCCATGATATCAGAAGTAAAGGCACATTTGCAGAGATAAAAAAAAATCTTTGAAGAACTAGGTAAATATGTTTGTTGATATGATGTAATATACTCAGTTTTAATTCATTATGTCTTCTGAAAACAGAAATATAATTTGGAAGTAGAAAAACAGCCTGTCTATAAGCAACGAGACATGTTTTAACACTTTATAAATATGGTTATAACACAGCATGCTAATAATAAAATTAATCTTGAAATCTAGCTGGATAATAGTAAAATTCTTACCTGCTATAGTATAATCTTTAGAACAGTTGGTGAACATCCTATATTTACCGATAAAACAATAAGAATTTAAAATGCTATTATCAGAATGACAGTTTTGCCTTAAAGACTGATCTAACTTGGAAAGAAGAAGGTATGATATAAAAGTTAAACATGTACATGGATATGTCTTACTTGATCTAGTTTCATGTTATCCTCTGTAGAGATAGGATTACTACAACTAAATTTTCTGAATGTCATCTATGTGGTAAAAGCATTTCTGAGATAAATAATTAAGGCTAATCCTGTGACACTAAAAGGTTATGAGAACCCATGACACAGTTAATAAACTATAAATAAAAAAATCTAGATGAACTTCTGTTAGTACATTGCTAACTGGCTACAAAACTAGTTCAGCAGTAACACACAGATGGCATACCTGCGCAGTTAATAGCGCACTAACTCACAGACTTAATCACATAAGCTTATATACACATAGACAGAGACATGCACACATACATGGACGCGTGCATTCACACATGCACACACTTGCATAATTGTTCACCCATATACACTCTCACATAAAGTCATGAAGCAAAAGCTGCAGGAGCAACTGTGTTATAATGTTCATGCTGTCTGGGGGATATGGCAAATAAATGGAAATGAAGGGCATATTTTCAGACAAGAATCAAATTTTATAGCTGTGACATGTCTACTGTATACGTCTAACCTGCTTGTTTAACTAGGTCAATGCTCATCAGCCTACCTATTTATTTATTGCTAAAATATTGTTCGGCTGCATACCTACCTTTCCTGAAACAGTTCAGAGGTAGAGCACATGGGTAATTAGCATGTGCCTCTTTTCCTTCTGAATGCCTCATAAGCATTTACCCCAACTTCAGACACAGCCCCCTGTGGTGCAGCTTGTCTTCATATTGCAGCTCAGGAGTATAGCAGTAGTATGAAGTAAAATGGTTACCACAAAAACTTTTTGAATTGGGCCCATAGTACTGAACCTTTATGATTTCTTTGCTGGAATGGCTACAGTCTCTTTGATGGCTGTTTACACTTCAGCCCGAAACATATCTTACAGCTGGATGGACTCAAAGTAGACTTCCACTAAATAGTGAATTAATGAACTATGCCAGTATATTAATGTCTCCAAAACCCTCAAATAATTAAATAACTAAAAAACATCCTCTTATAATTGCAGATATTTAATTGACCATAGACTCAACTTTTCAGATAAACTGCTTGGAATTTAATCTATAGAAACAAACTTAAGAGTGTTAATTTTATTGGACAAGCCCTTTGTTGTAGTCCTGTGGAGACCACCCTCTCCCTCCCAACAAATTTATACATACCAACTCCATGAACTTACAAAAATGGAGAAAGTAGAAATCTACTAAAACCATGGCCTCTCTGCAGATGTACACAAAGAAATCATGCAAGCAGTGATTTCCTAATAAAATATTGGCTACCCAATTCAGCATAGGCAGAGAACATAGCAAATGAATTCCAGGTTCTAGGGTTAAGGGAGGTGTATATAAGCTCATCCAAACACTGCATTTGGAAATAAAGTAAGTCCAACATAAACTTTCTTGTGAAAATAGTACTTCTGATGTATTTTAGGAAAAGAAAGCTTCACAGAAGATTGTTAGTTTATACTTTCCACAGAAAGAACATGTTAAGTGAACCAATTTCTCTTTAAGTGAGAATGCACTTAACGGTGGTTTAATTCTGACATGGTAATTGATGTGTGGTGAGCAGTTAATTCCAAGCATCTAATCACACACATCTCATTTAATCTGTCAAGTACAAGACTGATGCAAAATGGAGTGGATAGTATTGACCAGATGATGAAAAACTACAAGCACATTACAAAGAAGATCACATTTGGAAAATGAGGCTTTTCCATCCTATTAATGTGCCTATTTTCAGCTCCTGTTCCTAGCAACACTCAATAATACAGAATCACAGACCTGGTTACACAGAATTACAAATGCATACAAAGATGATGTTCATATTGTGATACTTTCCCTGCTCACACACTGACTTCAGTCTTTCTGTAAGGCAGATAAAAAGTTGACTTTGCTGTGTTTGATCAGTAAACATCTTAGGTTTATCAGTTAACAAAAGCAAAATACAGAAGTAAGGAACTTACATATAGTGCTCTCTCTCTCTCTGTGTATATATATATATATATATATATATATATATATATATATATGTATGTATGGATATAGATATATATCTATCTCTCTCTCTATAAATAACCATATGTATGTATATATATATATATATATATATATATATATATATATATATATATATATATATATATGGTTTACTGTGATTCATTGAAAATACACTTACCCAAATTTCATATCAGTGATCTCACTTCTGTGAAGGACCAAAATAATGAAACCCGAATCACCGACAAATAAATAAATGGTAAGTAACCACTTGGCCACCATGGTGAACTTTGTCTCGGAGTTGGTATATTTAGTTAGGGGGTGTGGGGGGTGAAGTCCCCCCACATAGGTGGGCTCTACTGTCTTCCAAATAGTTGTTTTGATGTGGTGGCCAAGTGATTACTTACCAGTCATTTACTTGTTGGTGATCCAGGTTTCATTATTATTTTGGTCTTTCATAGAAGTGAGTTCACTGATGTGCGATTCAGGTAAGTGTACTGTTGATGAATCAACATAGACCCATATATATATATATATATATATATATATATATATATACAGAGAGAGAGAGAGAGAGAGACAGAGCTAGGTAGATTCAGATACATATATAGAGATAGACAGATATCTAAACATCTATATATTTATCGAGATAGATAGATATAGATATATATCTATATATCTATACCTATATCTGTGTATCTATATTATATATATATATATATATATATATATATATATATATATATATACATATATATATATATATATATATATATATATATATATATATATATATATATATAATGTGTGTGTGTGTGTGCGTATGTGTGTGTTGTGTGATTTTGTGTGTGTGTGTGTGTGTGTGTGTGTGTGTGTGTGTGGTACACCCACTTTCTTCAGAAGTTATAACTTGCATTTACAAAGCACAAAAAATATGCTGTATTTTTGAAGAATGGCAAGAAAAATGAAAAACTTGCAACAAAGTAAGAGTTCAGACTTTTTGCCACATACACAGCAACAATCAGCACATTTTTTAATATGCATTCTTTTTTTTCAAAGTGTGCACCTTTTGTATAGGTGTGTGAAGCAAAAGACTCTTCAACACAAAACAGTTTTATCAATAAACTGAAACCCAAAATTAAAATTTCAGGGAAATAGTAACTATTACGCTTTGACACTATACTGATGGACAATTTTAATCTAATGCTATGCATATTATGGCAAATTGACACATAATGAAATGCATTTTGTTACTTTCTATGCCCCCATTATAGTTTATATCAACAAATACTGATATAGACTTAAAACAGATGATACATTGGGTGCAAATTTGAATTGGACTCTGAAAATCTCTCACAAATTTTTTTTTTATTATTATGGACATTTAATTACATGATTAAGTGTTAGAGAATTCTGAAGGAATGTGCAAAAGTTGTAATATTTGCATGCATCTAGACAGAAGACTGACACAAATTATTAATAGGCAAAATTGTATTCCACTTCTGATTTCTGATTATTATACCAAGGCAACAGTCTACAATTTGAAATGTCCCCTTGAACTATATTATATAGGTCAAACCATATGTCTTTTAAGGAAATGAATATTGGAACATCTCTGGTGCATAAAAAGAGCCCTGTTGCCATATATGTTGGAAAAGGACATGAATCTAGGAGTGATTTATTAACATTTTTATTTTATATTAAGTGTTGGAATGATTATTTATATGTTAATGTTTCAGAATTGTTATTACAGAATAAGTAAGAGACTCAGTGATGAATTAATCATGAGGTATTTATTGTGAATTTGATCACGTTTTACATATTTTCTTATGAATGGTGCTTGTGACAATTTGCATGTATATAGAATTGGATAATGAGAAAGAATGCTTTAGAATGAACAGAAGGCTTATTTCTGAGGGGCTAGTTTGATTTATCATTTTAAATATTAAATAAAAGTTAAGTTTTAATGTTCTGAGTTAAGAAAATGGGGTGATTCTTTAAAAGAGCAGTATATATTACTGAAATAACAGTTTTTACAGTTTCTCAACCCCACTTTCTTGTGGAAAATTGTTAAAAACAGTCTGTTATCAGAATCACTCTGCTACAGTACAGATAACCAGAAGGTTCTCTGGCTCCTGGGTTTTCACTGTGAGATACAAACCCCAAACTGGACCCCAGAACTGATTGCCTCAGACATGGGCTTCCTCTTTTTTTACCTCAAACAATTCTAGTTATACAAGTGGTCAGACACCGCCAGACTTTGCAAAGGTACTATAATCTTGAACCTTGCCTTTCCATAAATAAGAGTGGGTAATGCTAATTTTCCTACCAGTAAACTCAGGCATGTATCTTTAAAGGGAGTAGTCCTCTTTAATTCGCTCAGCTGTCTTATCGAATTCTAAGCCTTCTCGGAGCTCTTTTCTAGTCTGAATATTTTCTTAAGCCCACTGACTTCAAGCTGCTAGAAGGTATGTGAACCTTAGGCACACTGTCTGCACTGTGGTACTAAAATGGGGACTGATGTTGGACCTGGAAGCAGAATAGATGCAGTGCTATGGTTCCAGTACATAGCTCCATAATTCCTTCATTCGATAACCAGATGCTCTCTTTTCAAAGCTGGAGAATTTAGCTCCCTCTTATTATTAGTATGCATTCTTTTACTACTGTAGATTGTCTGCACTTAAACTGTACAGAACTTTTGCAATAACCCTGTTACGAATTCATATTTCAGGGTATCCATGTATTCAAACAGGAAATATAAAGTTCGGGGCACCATGACTTGCTGTGCTTGAGATTTGGCTTGAGCTTCTGCAATGCCTGTTTAGCAACTGGGGTCCACCTAACTGATCCTTTCAACTTTCCCTTAGTGAAATTGGTAATGGGCATGCATTGGAGGCAAACTTTGTAATAAATTGTCGGTAGTACCCAGTCAGTCCTAAGAAGACCCTTACTTGTTTGGTGTATATCTCATAAGTCTGAACGCAAAAACTTTGAACTGTGAAGTTTGTAGGCTAAAACTAACGAAGTCGCAGAACATCAAATTCTTTCCCAGGGAAAGAATTCAGTGGCCTGTTTCCACGGCTTTGTTATTTCCTCCATTGTGGTGCAATCTTGGAGTTGGTATATTTAAGTAGGGGGGTGTGGGGGTCGCAGCCCTCCACGTTGGGGGTTGTAGGGAAGCCCCCCACCACATTAGAAACAGTATGTAGTGTGTGCGTGTTTCCGCGTTTTGTACCAGAAAGTGATTTTTTTTCCCTGGGAAAAAAATTGCTGTTCTGAGTATTCGGAGTTTTCAGTTTTCGAACTTTTGGGTTCGATATTTACATATTCTAAGTTTTGACACTTCGACTATGTGATATAGACCCACTTATTCCTTGGTCTGAGGTGTGGGTCAGTTTTTAACAGCTTCTAACATTTCTTTTCAAAGTTTTATCAGTCTTCTTCCAATTACGTACTGAAAAAGCTTAACACAGTTAACACTGTCCTAGATTTTCCTGCATCATCACATTTAGCCCTGTCTGTACCTTTGGAAGACTGAAATCTAAGTTCACTGAATGGATAACAATATCATCCAGGTAGGTCATTGCGTAGTACTGATGAGACCTTAGTATCATATCTATTAGTTTATGGAATGTGGTTGGAGCCTCATTTAGGCCAAATGATAGGACCATATACTGGAACAACCTATCAGTCCTATAAAATACCATCTTCTCTTTAACTTTGCTAATATGATTGTTTGGTTTAGGGTAGTCAAAAAACATGCCTTCTCCAGTTTGTGTAGGAATTCATCTACATTAGGCATTGGGGAGCTATCAAATTAGCAGATACCATGAAGCTCTCTGAAGTTACTGTTGAAACAATTCATACCATGTGGTTTTAGAACTATAGCACTGCAGCTATTTTTATTTCTCTGAAGATACCCCTAAATTTCATGACTTAGAAGCTTAAAGATGGTCTTGATTGCTACCACTAGGGCTTGAAAGCCCACCTTTCTCATTTACATGATCTTTGCCTTTGGATATTATGTCCCACTGTAGCTACATGCACCTATGTTCTGGGTTTCAGAATATTTACATTAGATATTTGCTCAGCATGCCTCTTTTCTAGTTACATGTTTACTTTAGTTATTCTCTTGGCAGTCTCACATGGTCATTGTCTTTTAGCAAGGAATTTATTTTCATCTGCAGGAGCCAGAATTAAAGCTTGCTTCTCCACCCAGAACTCCCTATTCTTGGCAGTTTTGCTCTCTTTGGACTGACCTGAACACTTTCCATGTTTTCTTTGACTATAGGCATCACTGCTTTTCATCTTCCTGCAGGGCTAATAAATATAGGTATAATTCCTAATGAAACTTTTTAAAGCTATCTTCTCTTCTTCTTACATTTCTTTCACTATGTCTGCAAGTCCTCCATATCTACTGAGAAAGAACATTTCAAATGGGGTAAACCTCATAGAAACTAGGGATACCTCCCCACATTAGATATGATAGCAATTTGTATCAGTCTTTTCTGATTTTTCTTAAATACTCTTTTCAGCATTGATTTTAAGGTTTTGTTAAATTGTTCCAGCAAACCATCCATTTTGGGGTGATGCACTCACTTCTTTAGCTGTTTAACCTTTAGACTCTGGCAGAGGTGTTTCATGACTTTTGACACAAGGAGAATTCCCTGAGCGATTAAAATTTCTTTAGATATTCCTACCTATGAAAACAATAAACCTAGTCCCCCAGAGATTACTCTGGGAAGATGTTCTCCTGAGGTGAATAGCTTCAGGGAAACAGGTGACACAGTCCTGTATAACCAGTATATAGTTAAGTTCAGTGCTAGACATGACAACTAGCCTTACAATGTCCATTGCAATCCTTTTGAAGGCAACTTCAAATATGGGCATAGTAATCAAAGGATACTGAAATCCAAGGTTACAGGCCATCAGTTGATACATAGGGTACCCAGAACATGTTCTGAACTTCATTCATTCCATCTGGCCACTGCCTTGGTTTTATCCATTCTTAAGTACCCCAAGACATGAATAAGAGCTATTTTCATAAGCATTTATCTAAAAATCTTAGGTAGTGGTATCTGTTGAACTGTCTCTGCTGTCTTTTTAGCTACCCTACACATAAAGTCATTCTCCAATTCAGTGTAGGGATAAGCTGGAGGGAGTTATTTATCAACAATATAGTATCCTAGATATAGTTTCTGTCATATGGCTTATTGTGTCATCTTTTTATTGAATCTTTCTTAAAGCTCAGTCTTCCTTTCAGGAGGTCTGTCAAAATAGAATCACCAACTTCTTGTGTGGCCTGAGAGGTGGAGGGTCTTGCTTAATCTTCAGACAAAATGAGGGATCTCAGAGTCCTACTCTACTTTAAGAAAAGCAAGTTAAATTCAATATTCTCTGGATCATTTTTCTGTTACACCGTTCCCCAAAGGTCTTATTCTGTCTGTACTTCTTCACAATTTTTAATCCTCATCTTGATTTGTGGTTTAAGTTCCAAGGAGCATCTCTAAATAGCCTCCTGTTTTAAGCCTCTCTGTTGTTTTCCATTACACTCTACTTTTCTCTCACTTTGAGGATTAAAACCTAAAACATAAAACACTTGTGAGTGTAATTACAAGTATATACATGAAGTGTATACAAACATTTAACTGCATCTCCTCAATCTTTTTGTAAACATGATTTGTTTTCTCTTAGGTGTATACTTTTATGTAGAAATTTAAGCTAATAAGCTTTAACAGTTCAATTATACTATCAACCAAGGGAGTTCATTTGTGGTAATAAGACACAGTTTGTAGATCACATGACCTGAACTGAAAATCTAGCCATTAGTGCCACAGAGTGTAAAAACTGTAATAAAAAAGAGGCTAGGAGTAGGCATTTTATTAGTGAGAAAAATTTTACTTTAAATACATTATTTTCCTCACCAAAAATCATCATAGATGTGGGCTGTCTGCATTTTACTTTCATAGAATGAGGTTAGGCAGATAATGCCTTCCTGTATACTAAGAAATTGTTTAAACATCAAAAAGTGTGCAGATTTTCTAAAATGACTATATTGTTCCTGGTACTTACGTATTATCACAACCAGATTTTTGCGATAATACGGCTTGCTTCCCGGTGTGTGACTGTAACCATAAAAGTATGCCGAATCACACAGGGAATGTTGTCTTTTAAAAAAAAAACACTTTGTTGAGGTAGGAATAGTGTAGTACTTGAAAAATGACTGCTTGTTTGAACCTATGCCATTTCCTGACATCATGTCAGTCATAGTACGTTTCCAAGTCCTGTTATGTGTGCACACAACACAGCAGAAGTATGGGAAATAGAGTAATTACTCTGAATCACAATCACAGCATCTCACTGATTGTAAACAGTTGTGAACAAAGTACTGTGTTTCTTTCTGGCTTGGCCAAAACTCGATCCCGAAAAGACATAAAGTGACAGCAAAGACAAGTTCTCCTTTCAAGCGATGATATTTTGTGGCCAGATGCAAAGAGCCGCATCTGCAGCATATTCCCTTCCCCAGAACTAGCAGCCCAAAAGGGGTAAAAAGCAACTGACAGTTCACACACCATTCAAAAAGGGGCAAAAATGTAACATCTACAGATGTGATTCATTTATTATTAAACACACATCACAGAGCATAACACTCCAGCGGCCAACACTGCTGCTTCGCAACCAACTTCCAGAGCCAGCCACTACATTTTTCTTGACATACTGCTCGGGTCCGTCTCAACTCTGATTTGCAGGACAGTGCAAAAAGGCATGCAGGTTATACTGTAAACTGTCCCAAATCATGACATTAAGGACAATGACTCATTTGTCCATAATGTCATAATTGTCAGGAATTATCAGAGAATTGGAAGCTGGTTGCAGGAGAATCGCAAACATCTGGTATGTATGAGCGTAATCTGACAGCATTGGCTGAGAGAGAACATTCAGTGGACAGCTTTGCCAGGAAGCGACATGCTGCCAGTAAAGAGCAGAAAGAAACAGTATGTTTTTTTAGTTTGTGTTGATAGCCCTCCAGAAAACATCCTGGTTTGGTAAAGAAAACACATTGTTTTCCATTTCAACAAAATCAACGAATAGATATAGTGATCGGGAAGCAAGCCGTATTATCGCAAAAATCTGGTTGCGATAATATGTAAGTACCTTGTTCCTTTTATACTTTTCTCTGTTTTATTCAAAGAAAATCTGTTAGCAGTAGCCTAGAATGTAAAAATAAAGGATGCACTAAGTCAAGTGTTGTTGGTTACAGTGTTTCTGTAATGTCACACTCTTTCTTTTCTAGCACTGCCATTAAATACAATCTTTTCCAAGATGGTACCTACCATGACTTCATACAATAATTAATTCCAACAGTCAGATTCTCTTCCCAGATACCACACTTGTATCTGCCTGAAAGAAAATCACCTGTGCCACCATATTAACACAAAATATTATTTGACTTAGAAACATGGACAATCCAGCTCAAATAAAGTTAGAGAAAAGTAAATTAATAGACTAACACCTAGAAAGCTGTGATCTGCTTCCTGTACAGGGACAAGCCTCTAGTATTACTTTTAAAATAATGAAAGTTTTTGCTTGAAAATTCTTGTATCTTCCCATTCAAGTACCTGAAAGACTGCATGCAATATACCCCTTCACATCTTATCCTTTAGCAGAAACTTCTCTAACCTAGCATGGATCACATACATAAATATATTTATTGATTGTTCATAGTTTTAGCATTATGATTATATTCAAATAGCATTTCTTCCCATTTCAGTGACACTTGATGCAATTTGATACAACTACATAACTGCTGTTGAAGTTTCTGAATATAATTAAAATGTCTTCATGTCCTAATTTACATGGGTAGAAAGTGAGTTACATCCATTTAGAAATCCACCTTTTTACCTTCTTTAAGTTGTGATATT
This sequence comes from Protopterus annectens, assembly GCF_019279795.1. Classification (NCBI taxonomy): domain Eukaryota; kingdom Metazoa; phylum Chordata; order Ceratodontiformes; family Protopteridae; genus Protopterus; species Protopterus annectens. The sequence goes on along the minus strand of NC_056729.1, from coordinate 838,365,742 downwards.
TTAATGTTTCTTTATGAGGCTTTTGGAGCAAATCATACATCATTTTTCCTGCATTGGTCTGCCCATGTATTGCACATGTTGTGATAATGATGAGATTTGAACAACTGCATTTTGTCCCCCACGTCTACTATAAGCTTTACTTTGCTTTAGAAAGATTAACATAAAGACATGATATGATAATTCTAAAGTCCTGATACTTTGTTTTTGCTGCTTATGCCCCCATCATGCATGTACTTCCTTTGCTTACTGTACCCCATATGCCTTATTTTTCTCTGAAGTTAATCTGAGCTACTGTTTGTTGAGTCATTTCTCTCTATACTCTCTTGTGTATAAATGTGGTGCATATGTTTTCTCACCTGCAAAAGATCATTCTTTGCCTTTAAATTCTGATGCTATACTACTTATTAACATAAAGAAGAGGACTTGCCTTAGTAATAGCCAATATAGCATGCATCTTGTCAATAGTTTCAATGTGTAACTGCTTTTTGTTTAAAGACATAGAACCCTTTTGCTTTTATACAGCCTATTCTTTCTGTCACTTGTATAAGTATGCACATTAATTTTTAATGCTTATTTCATCTGGAGTTTAGTTCAAAATGTTCAAACAAAACAAAATGATAACATGATAGTGAAGTGAGAATTATGGGTGTGCACTCACTTTAATTCATTATACATATAGAGTCAAACAGTTACATTTTTTCACATACACACAAATATAGGAATTATATTTTGATTTTTGTATTTTTAAAGTACATTATTTAAAACTTTTTTTAGTGTTTAGAACAAGTCAGAGATTGTAGTTCAAATGAATGAACATAAAAGCATGTGTATACTTATACAAGTGACAGAAAGAATAGGCTGTATAAAAGCAAAAGGGTTCTATGTCTTTAAACAAGAAGCAGTTACAAATTGTTTGGCTTGTTTAGTGTTTATCCAAGTTGTTAATGAATTAATTAATTAAATTGATTAGGTATGTTAGTGTATAAAAGGAAATCAGATTTATTTTAATTCGTTCTGATGAAGGGTGCGGAGACGAAAGCGCTCAACAAACTGGTTATGGAATAATTTATGTTGTGTTTACCTGAATTGGTCGTGTTGGAACTGTTTTTATTCCTGGGACAATAAATCTATTGCTTAAACATTTCGGTGGACTGCTTGGTTAATTTCGGACAATCTACTGTTTAAATATTTTGGTGGACTGTTTGTTCAATTTCGGACAGCCTTCATTGTTCCGGATCCTGCTTTGCAAATTATATATTACCCCTAATGAGAATAACTGGGATCATACCATAGATAATTTGAGGGGACCCATGCATGCTATAAAGCATTTAGGAGTCACCTCTGTCTACTAGTAGCACAGGGGGAATTTCTGGGTAAATGTTCTCTTTTCCATCAATAGATCTAAGATGCACTTGAATTTGGACAAGGATGAACTTTGTTTTATGTGGACAGGGAATCTGTTACATAGCAGCGTTATACATTACAAGATAAACCTGTCCCTCTAAACTGTTCTGTTGATGTTGCAGAAGAGGTTTAGATCCCTAGACCAAGTATTTCTGATGCCAATTGACTTGCTGATGTGCAGTAAATCCATTAGTAATAGGCCAGAGGATGCCTTGTATGCCAGACACAGGTCACCTCTTAGTAGTCTGTAAGATACCGAGTATAGTGACAGGACATTGAGTCAGTCTAAATAGGGCATGTTGTTTAGGGATTGTTCCTTTTAGTAAGGTGTCTCTGTGGTTGTTACAATTGTTGCATATGTCTGGACAGATATCTGCCAAAGGGGGGTTTATGTTCAGTGATTGGCCTAATGAGGGATGAGTAAAGGAAGACGTTGACATTCCTATATCTAGACACAGTCCCTTGTTTATAAGTTGTGCAGTAGAGAAGGACTTTCCTACAACAATGGACACATAATGAAACATGTTTCAGCTGTTCTTTGTTTCTGCAAGACCTGCTATTGCATTGTATTCCAGTCTGCACAATTATATGCAATGTTATCTGCACTCTGTTCCCAGGTCACAGCTGAAATGGGTCAATAGATCAGTCCACCTACTTGGTGTATAAACAGTGAATAAAAATAATGCACTAATTAAATCAGTAACCATATGAAATCGTTTTCAAATGAGCAGCATGGAAATTCTACAATTTATGACACTATTCTTTGAACTTAACTAAATGGGTAATCTTCATTTCCTCACAGCACTTGATTTGCCTTACACTTGAAATAATTATGATGAAGAAGATAGTGTAGAAATAACAGAGTATTATTGTTATTTCATTGTGTACTTACTGCAAATGGCTCTTTTGTAAGGGAGACCTGACAGTTTATTTCTATTGAAACTAATTTGGAAAAGCATCAAGGAAACTTCCTTTCTTTTATTTAAGTGCCAACAGCATTTATATATCTGTAAACTTATAGACCAATGAGATTTTGGCTTATCAGAGCAGTGTCCACCCTTGCACTGCACTGCAGTTTTACTTAGGATCTTAATACGAGTCTCGGTTGTGGGGAAAGACTGTGCAGTTATGAGATTGTAACAGATAACAAACTGCAAATGAAGAGAGATGAAGACCTGACTACAACCCAAGTGACCTGGGATCTGGTTAGTGAGTTAGGTGATTGAATATAGTTTAGCAGGAAAGATTATCATAGGTTCATAGGTTCATAGGTAAGTACTAGGCTATTGGCTCTAGGGCCTATATAAGCCTAGCCAAAAAGGTACCCTGTCATTCGCTACCCAAGAAAATTATTTTCCTCTGCTCCTGTCGAACAGAGCCACAGAGGTGATCCCCAGGGTGAATTTCCTATTTCCCATCCAATCATCAAAATGTTTCTTGAGGAGTGCTAATACACTCATGAGAGTGCTCATAGCAGCATCAGAGATGACTGTGCAGCACTTGGGCCACTAACTTCAGAATATATTTTTCGTAGTTTAGCACTGGGTTAACTGCTCTTATTTTATTTTTTGATTTTAAGCCTAGCCAATTACCCCATGTTCGAATCAAACCCTGTACCTTCTGGCTGCAAGGTAAACACCTTAACCATTATGCCAACTTCCCACAGTTATGCCCTGTTCTAGAAGGTGTTCAAGTAATTGAGGCAACACTGCATGTAGGCATGTCAGGAAGATAATGCTGTGAAAAACAGACAGGAGGAATGCATATAAGGCCATGTATGTACCACATGCAGCCCCAAGGTATACATCTATGAAAAAGGTGGGGATATTCTGAGAACATGATTATTGCACATACTCAAGCTTGTAGCCCTACACAGGAAGAAGACTAGGTCTCAAACTGAGAGAAACTAATGAAATGGCCAAGAGAAATTGAGGAAAATGTATGTAAATATTTGAGACAAACGTTACTCAAGACTTAAGTAGAGGTTTAACGTTGAGTGACTAGTTATGTAATATGTTTAAACTGCCACTTTGCATGCAAACACATAGTGAACTGATTGCCAAAAAAATAGTGACATGCATTTTGTACATTGATGAGGCTAAATTCAGTAATCTTCCTTTAGTAAAATGTCACTAACTTGGGAATAGCTGAGATAGGCTAAGGCGGACATACATAATCAAAACTATTCATAAACCACTAGCGGGTATGGCATAACAGAAATGCAAGGACAGGGAAGACCCAAATTTTGTTTATGGTATTTAGTTAATATATTGATATCATGAAAGCCATTTATCACTTCAAGTGGCATAATTACATTTTAAGAAATAGTAGTGTATAACCTACACATTAAGAATATATATATGTCAAAAGAATTGCTAGAATAAATTGTTAAATACCTTGTTTGCAAAAATAATGGACGTTTCAGGTTATCTAATAGTGTCAGAGGACCTATACTGAAGTGAAATGGTGATAAATGGTGGTTTAATGCAATACCTTATTTCCTATAAGGCTGTCATGTTTATAGTTAAATGGAAACTTTTGTTTTGTTCCATTAGATGCTAAAATATTTACAAACTCACAGAAGCACAGCAGGCAGCTAAAAGCGTAGGAACCACAAAGTGCACAGCATTACTTCAGCACAATGTAAAATTAAATATGTCTCTAGCGTGCTGATTGAATTGGTTGGTATAGGAATAGTAGCAAACATTTGTTTCTTTTACATATTTAAAGTAATTGCTTTTCAGGGCATTACGTATTGTTACTTAGAATGAAAACATATTTTAATTATAGTTTGAAAACTGCACTACTTTTAATTCCATATTCATAAATTGTTTGCCTTACAGTTGTAACAAAGACAATAGGCATAGCTTTTAATTACAGATTCATAAATTGTTTGCTTTAGAAATTTGCATTGTGCAATTGCTGCAAAAATTATTTACTTTCCGACCACAGATAACTTCCTTTTTATTTTCTTGAGATAAAAAAATGCACAGGAGACAATAGACTGGCAAAAATCTATGCCATATAGAGCAGTCATCATAAATTATAAATAGGCCATAGTGGCATCTTAGAAGCCTCCCCTGTGAATCTTAACTAGTTATGATAAATCTGAAGTAAGAAATCTTAATGTGGTAGAATTAGCATTTAAAGCTCTTCCCTCCCCACCTGTAACTTCCACACATACAATATTTTATTACCCCCCCAGCTTTTCCCTGTGCCAGTCTCTGAATTCCCACTGGAGAACAGACCATAAGACATACGTAGCTCTCATGCTACCTCACTTGCAATGTAGTCCCTTGCACTCCAGTAACAGTAATGTTTCCTCCCCTTTGCTGTTCACTACTTAGTACATCCAGTTTAGTTAAAATTTACTACCCAGTTTTATTAATATTTCCAGTTATTCCTACAATGCACACAGCATCAATAATACCACATGATTTTGCAGGCAAAAAAGAGACACATATCCCTTTTCCTGGTGCTTTTTGTGTCAAACATTGCAGAGCTTTCCCTCCTTGCATTTCAGTGGCATCATACTCAGTTTTTTTTCCTACTCTTATTTCCAGTGATCCCATGCAGTAGGATTTCTGTTGTGTACCTCCTTATAGTTACTTATCTTGCACATCTCTACACTATCCTGTAGTACAAACCCAACAGAAACAAACTATGTGTTTTATCAGTCTCTTCCCATGAAGTCTAATGCAAAACAATCTATTCAGCCTTTTTTCATGAAGTCTATTCACAAGCATACTTCTGTTTTGTTGTCCCCAAGTCATCTTTGTTGGTGACGTCTGCCTTTATTACCCATTAGCCCATTTGCTCCCTTCGCTCCTCCCACTATAAAGTACACAAGGGTGCAGCAAAATGCTGATGTAACCCTAAACACAGGTATGAGATAATGGCCTGTACTAGCCTTCCATATGATGAAATACCCTTCACTCTCAAGGAGAGTAAGGTCATAGAGGCCAGCAACATTTATGTGATCACAGGTGGGAATTTTTGCGGATGATATAACAGGCATTGCCAACCATGACCGTGGCCTATTCACGCCTGCTCACTACCAGAGTACAGCAGCTTATATGCAGGCAGGCAGAAAAGCTCCAGCTGCACCAAGGTATGACCCTGCTAGAAGACACTGTTGTCCTTCCTCTCTGGGATCTTTGAACTGATGCAATCCAGTCAAACTCCTCCCATAGAATCCTCCAGAGCCTAAGCTGCTAATAAAACCTGAATCATCTGAGTCATAGTCAGGGCTCCATTCCTCAATGACACAGAGGAGAGATTCGGAACATACTTCTAAACAGCAACACCCCCACATTCTCAGGTAGAAGAACTATAAATAAAATATGTTATACAGTAGATGTAGAGATTTTATTTTTCTTTTTTTGGAAGAATGTGTTGACTTATTATTTATTATTGCAATGTTTCTCAGCAAACCCAAAAGTTAATTAAACTGATGTTAGAGGAACCCATCATTATAAATATCCCAATCAAGGGAAATAGCTGCACATCATAGTCAGCTAAGTAAAAGCAAATTCTTTATTTTAGATAGTTACATATACTACTTATGAGATGGTGTCTGACTGGACGCAATCTATAGAAATCTTTGTAGGCATATGATATATAGCGGAAGTAGTTTACATCATTTTGATCTCAAAAGAGAAATGCTTTGATACAGTGGTCTGAATATACATTAACCACACAATATTTAGTGTGTTTTTCTTAATATTTGTTTATTTTTTTGGTTAACACATAGAAGATAAGCATATAGACTATTGTACTGTGAGATTCTGCTAACTGCAATGATGACTAAGGTAGCAGACATTAGCGTTAATACACTTAGCACTACAAATGTACATTATTTTACATGTTTTATAAGATAGATGTGTAATGCATATTGCTATCGTTCCATTAAAAAGTATGACATAGACCTCTCTATCTTAATAAGATATGCATACTTCTGATTGAAGTGCCATTTATAAAAATGTTTTGGCAATAAAAGGAAGTAATTATTACTTTTCAATTAGCTTTGAAATGAAAAGAATAATATATACCTGGCTAGATTAAAGAAGCAGGCATACTATACATAAGAGTTTTTTTTTTTTAATTAAATGATTTAGTATGAAAGGGAAGTCTTTATTCCTTTCCAGCTATAAATGTGGCCTATGGTACAAAGAAATGAAAGTATAGCATATTTAAGAGGACTGTTGTGTTGAACTGAGCAGAGACTTCTTGGTCTATATGTAAATATATCTGCTGCATTTTTCCCTTACCATAACATGCACTATGTGAATTTTAAAGTTTCCTGGTGTTTTGTGGCTATATTTTATTAAGTCACCATCACTGTTTTGAACAGGAGTTGTAACAGGTGATAGAAAAATTGAAAACTTGTGCTGTTAATGACTTACTAAAGCAGAATTTTTTAGAAAGATTGCTGCTGTTGTATTAATTATTACAAGTCCTTTTTTTAGGGTAATAGTCTAGCTCCTTATGTGGAAAACTAACTGTACTTTTATTATGCTTTGACCAAATTAGCCACACTAGACCTTGCCTCTTTTCAGGACAGACCATAAGTGGTATTCATACTGATTAGGGGAAGTTCTCCAACTGTTCCAGATAAAAGCCAATAAATCCTTTATGACTAATAACCAAACCAAGGCTGCTGAAATCCAAGAAGTGAAAAGGCAGGTGTAAAATATACATATTTATTGGAATCCACATTAAAAACACATAAACCCTGTCACAGTAAAATGTCATAAAGGTTTGCATAATGCATCCATCCAATACATGCCTCATGAGCAACCCCAAGGGGAGTATATGCGTGCTGTGAAACATCATTATATATGGGTTCACCTTCAAATTATATAGCAGAAAGTGCCCTGCAGGAATAGAAGTCAGGACTAGATAAAGTAGTGTGCTGTTTGCAAAAGGTAAAATACAAAAAAAAAATATTACACCAAGAGAAGGGGTAAGGAAGCAACAATCCAAAATATGTTCAGAGAAGAAACAGAGATCAAATCTAGAGCACACTATACTCTGACCTTTAAAACATATACAATACTTTATGTCTGTCTGAGCTACCAGCAGTTCAGGCAGATGGGACATCAGTTTAGAATTTCATTTGAAGGATGCCACAATGGCCCACTGGGGAGTGCAGCAAAGCCATTATGATGCACTTTAGTGTCAGTAATTGACAACTGAGACCACCGTCTCCCATCTTCCAACATTAAATGTAAGTGTCTTTCTTTCTGAGCTACTGACACTGATACTGAGTTACTGACACTGAATTATTGTTCAAGTAAGGCGTATCTAAGTAATAAAACTTATATATGTATAGTATAAACATTACCATGATCAGTGGTCTTCTTCAATAATGAATGCAGAATCGAACTGGATGAAGTAACCAGATGAAAAATAGCATCCTCAAAAGGAAGTGGTTTTAGAAAGGAAGAATATATTAATGTGACTGATGTTAATTATGTCACCGTGTGATGTACACAAAATGAAAATAACACCTTTACTGAAAGACCCTACCATTCTACTACAAAACAAATCAATGTCAATACAGTGTGTTTTGTGGCAATATACACTCAGATAACAAAGAAACAGAGAGCTATCTAACTACTACTATGTTCTTGTCCATTCCTAGGATAAACTATATCCCTAAATATGAACAAGCACCTATTCAAGCCTTACACCATCTTACTACCCCCTTCTCTACTCACTTCCTTAAGTGAGTCAATTTTTGTCCCCTGCTCTCTGTCTAAATATGCCAGAACCCTTTTTCTCCTCCCACTTCATATTGCATTTCTTCTTTGTATCATACTGACTTACCTTTAATTTCTCTAAACTGGCAAAAATTTCTCTAAATAGTACATAATTTTCATATAAGATGCACCTCTTCTTAATGAATATTTTCACATTATATCATATTTGGTGTAATTGTATAAACTGTAGATTTTTTCTTTATTTTTACTATTATTATTATTATATTATTTTTGAAGATTGTAAAATGAATTATTCTCAAAATGTTTTTGTAATACAGTGGGGCTTTTGTACCTGAGTCTCCCCTGAAAATGGGTACCTACCCATTCGACTTTCTAGGTAATCAAATGTCAAAGAATGAATAAATAAATAAATAAATCAATAAATAAATAAATAAATAAAACAAAAAAAAAAACAAATCCAGCAAAGGGCATAGCAATACATGCATGGTTAATGACAAAATGGCAAAATAACCTGTGAAAAAGAGATTATGGAAAGAGAATACAGTGTGTGAATTCGGTCCACTACCTATGACTAAATTAAATTTTCATATAAAAATCTAAAATCTAATGACCAGCAGGTGTATGGTCTCTCGAGTCACATAGCAGGTAGTAATCAAATTGAAGTATTAAACAGACACATAGATATGAACCAACACACAAGTGTACAAGGGCAAACAGGAAATATGCACTGTTGCTCTAGGTATGGTCCTGAACCATCCAAACCCAAAAATAGGTATCATACTAAACAAGTCATTTAGCTGTGTCTTTGGCCTAGTATCCCAGATTACCTTCCCCCATTCTCTCTCTGGGATTTAGTTCCTTCCAAGATGGAGCTTCCCAAAATAACTGTACTTTGAATAAAGTCTTATAATCGTGGGCACACACACACACACACACACACACACACACACACACACACACACACACACACACACACAAATACACACGCTTGCAGACACAAACACTAATTTCAAGGAAGGATGATAAAACTTTACAGAATTACAACATTCTGACATGACCCAAGCTGGTGAATTATACCATTTCAGATTGCCTGGCTGGAGACTTCCTGGTTATTACTCCATTCTTGTTAATAAGCCATGTAATTATAAATACAAATGATAAACATAGCAATGCATAGCAGTTTGGCCAGTTAGAGATAAATTATAGCCGCTTGTCACAATTGAACCGTAAATGCCATTTTATAATGGATGACTAGCCAGAAGCTTTTTAAAAGTGAATAAATTAAAATATGTTACTTAATAAAGAGTGTGCTTATCAGTAAAAATAACAGATAAATATATATCGAATGATGAAATTGCACAGAAAAAAAATGGAAAATAATCCTTCTGAACAGATTACAATAAAGAAAATATTTGTTTTCAGTTAGACTTTTTCCGGTTATTCTTGAGTAAAAACTCACAGGTCTGTACACACTACAAGCTGTCTGGTAATCTGTCCCATCCCCTCAATCTCTTTATTATTTTCTTTTATTTTCTGTTTATTAGCTGTTTGCTTTATATTATTTCCATACATAAACCTCAGATACAGTTAATCAAATCCTTATCATTACCTGATAGTTGTTCTCCTAGTCTTTGCAAGTAATCTCCTTAATAGAAATGTCTAATTATTTTACAACTTTTAGTTTCCTTTTTAAATTGCCACATATCTTTTAATCAAATGGCAAAACAATTACAGTTCCTAGTTCATGTGCCTGCTATACATTTCACGTTCTATGCATACTTTCTGCATTTCTCAAACTAATGCATTTACAAACTTTATATACTTTTCTATAAATTACCTAATAAAGCTCAGACGTGTGTGCATCCTTTAATGCTACTGGAAAACATATATATCAGATATGCATTGCATTAAAAAGGTTGCAGGTTCTGACAAATTTTTAGTATGTCTCTGTTAGGTTTTATAAGGCTTAAGAGCAGCTCAAATATCTGTTACATTCTGATTCAGAAACCTGTGGCAGATTTATTCTTAGACATCTCATCTTCATCTATGTCTACACTTCAAGAATATTTTTCTGAGACACCCTTCAAAAACGATGCTTAAGCTGAAAGTGCACTCCTTTGGTATACTACCTGATTCTTTGTTCTAAAAGGCCAGATGAGACTTAGGGTTGCAACCTCTCCAGGATTGCTCAGGAGTCTCTCAGATTTTTATAGCAACTCCCATCTCCTGGAAATACTTAAAAAACTCTGAAATGTCCAGGAATAATGACATTATAGTCTCGGTTAACCGGAACTCAAGCAACTGGCATTCATTCACACATGATCATGCTCACTCTCTCCTGATCTCACATACACACACACACACACACACACACACACACACACACACACGCACACACACACACACACACACACACACACACACACACACACACACACACACACACACACATGCAGTCACTTCCTCATTTATACCTGTATTCATTCACACATCACACTCAATCTCCTGATCTCACACACACACACACACACACACACACACACACACACACACACACACACACACACACACACACACACACACACACAAACATGTCACTTCCTCATTCATACCTGCACTCAGTCTCCCGATGTCTCACACACACACACACACACACACACACACACACACACACACACACACACACACACACACACAAACACACACAGTCACTTCCTCATTCATACCTGCATTCACTCACACATTGCTCTCACTGTCTGTCACATGCATATATCTACTTACGCATTCATTGACACATCGCTGCCTCTCTCTCACACGCACACACCCACTTAAGCATTCATTCAGACATTGTTGTCTCTCTCTCACACACACACAGCCATACACCCATGCATTCATTCGTACATTGCACTCACTCTCCTGATCACACACACACACACACACACACACACACACACACACACACACACACACACACACAGTCTCTCACTGCATACCTCTCAACCTCTTAGAGAAGAAATCTGGACAAAGCCATAAATAAAAGTGGGACAAAGTTCCCAAAATAGGACCAGTTTTTAAATATTGCCTATTATTTACTACTTTGTCCAGATTTTTTGTTCTGAGAGGTAACTCTCAAGCTACCAGAAATGACACTTCCAGCATCTTCCAATCCCCATGGGTGCCTGATAACTGAGAGTCTACTGTGATTAATTTGTTACCTTGGTCGCACTATGCATGAACAATAAAACCTCGCAAGTCACAATGGCTGAATCATTTGGATTCTGAATCTGAAAGTTGTATAAAGGCAAAAAAGAAGCATCACTGTTCATCCAATGATGAATGGTTAAAAGAAGATCATTTTAAGGATTGGTTGGATAAGAAAACAGACTCTGAAGCCAAATGCTAAATTTGCCATCACACATTTACAGTGAAGTATGAGGGACACAGAATGGTAGTAGTGCATGCAACATCGGAGAAACATAATAAAAATGTGAAGCAGATTAAGCAAAATACAGTCATGATGAGCTTCTTCAGAAAACCAAATACCAAAGAGAACGATCTTATAACAGCTGCTGAAGTAACTCTTAATTAACCACAGTGTTAAGCATCATCACAGCTATGCATGTCAAGATTGCAGTAACAAGATAATGGGAACTATTTTCCCAGTATCTAGTATTGCAAAAAAGATTGCTTGTGGCAGAATAAAAGCAGTAAATATAACTGAAAATGTTATTGCTCCTGCTTCACAAGAACAGTTGATCTCTGACTTACAGGAATCAAAGTACTCTTCAATAGCAACTGACTCTTCAAACAAAGGAAGCGTTAAACTTTTTCCAGTTAAAGTGCAGTATTTTTCAAAACAAGAAGGAATAAAACATGGTTTACTAGACTTTTATGAAGATTCAGATGAAAGCAGTGAGGTGATAATGGGTAAATTAGTTGAAATGATAGTGAAAAATTGATTGGACATAAGCTGAGTGTCTGCATTTTTTGGAGATAATGCTGCAGTGAATTTTGGCAAGAAGATTTCTGTATATGACAAACTGAAAAAAAGGAAATTCTGAACTTATTTCTGTGAATTGGAAATGCCATATTCTGCATCATAACTGTGTTAAACAGGCATGCAGAACTTTGTCAATGGACGTTGAAATTCTCATTCTCAAAGTTTATGTTGAATTTTCCAGATATGCCAAACTGTACAGCTCCATTCATTTTTTCAAGTTTGTCGAACTTGAGTATCAATACATTCTTTGTCATATACCAACGAGATGGTTATCATTACTTCCTGCATTTGAAAGAATATTTCTAGTATGGCCTGATTTGCAGTCTTGCTTTGTTTCATGGGGAGAAGAAGAATGCTACAAAGTAATTTGAGATGCCTTTAGAGATGAAGAAAGCGAGTCCATACCTAGACTATACTGCTGTTTCTTACAGAATGTTATGCAGGTCTTTCAAAGTAGTTTGCTAATGTTAGTGTTGGATCAAACTACTAGTTCCAAACTGCATGATATTGTGGTTAGAGTAAGATGGAAAATTGCATATTGCAAGCAAGACAAATTTTATGGAAAGGCTGTTGCAGACATACTTGAAAGAATTCCACAGGATAGGAAAATACAGTTCAAAGCTGATGCTGATCAATTCTACAAGTGTTTAAACTACCTAGACAAGTGGTATAATTACCAGGATTCAGAATTTCAAACAATGAGAGCTTTGACCTTGAAAGAACCAGTGATGTGGAGCTTATTTGAGGAACTGACAGACAAGTTGCATATTGAAATCAACAAAGACAAGTACTATGACAACTACTGTATTCTGTGAGATATCCAAATAGAGCTGGTGGAAAAAAAATGAATGCGTGGTTGATCAATGGAAGGATTTTTTCTCAAAATTGACACATAGGAAGTATGGTGAGGAACTCTTTAAAGTTGCATCCTTCACATTTTCTATACCTGTGTTGAATTCTTCATGTGAATGAACTTTCAGTGTGATGAATTCTTTGTGGACCAAAGAAAGAAATCATCTGGGACTTGGTGTTTTGCGAGCTGAGCTGCAGGTGTGCAAAAATTTGATGTATAGCTGTTTTCAGTTTTATGAATTCTTGATGAGGACACCCAAATTGTTGGCAGCTGCAAGATCTGATTAGAAATATACTTTTAAGAGCAAGTACTTTTTGTGACTCTACCAAAGCATACCGAATGAACATTTGAATAATTAGTTTACAGTTTTATCATTGTTTTGAACTTTTCCTGTACATAATATTCGTTGTATAATCATTATGAATATTAACATATCAAAGATTGATAGTCTCAGAGTTGATAGGTTCAAAGGTTAGTACTAAGCTAACTGCCCTTGCGAGCCATTTTAAGCCTAGCCAATTATCCCTTGTGAGACTCAAACCCTGCACCTTGTGTTTGTAAGGCAAACACCTTAACCATTAGACCACCCTCCCAACCCTCAAACAAGGCCAAACAATATAGTTTGCGTTTACCATTAAAATAGCATCTCTAGGAATTAGCCTTATGTGAGGTGGCAACCCTGCTGAGACTGCATCCTTGGAAGTAGGTTAGGCCTTGCTTGAATAATATCCATCTTGTAGTATCTGGTTGGCACTTTCTAAGAGGCAGTATATGACCAAGATAAGAAACTACTTTATAGGTAGTTACTAGGCTTGTAATCCAGGGAACCATTAAAGAGCTATCCCAAATTCAGAGTTGCCCCTAAGCACTGTCTAGTTAAGTGAATTGTTCAAAGTTACACAGAAGGCCAATGAGAGGTGAAGGAATCAAACCTGGTACCACAGAAATTACAGCTCACAGCCCTAACCCTTTCCATTAATTGCCAGCCTTTGTATACCTTAAAAGATAACCTTTGCTTCTTTATGTCTTCCCAACACCCCCTTACATGTCGAATATATTTCTGCTAGGACCAGCTGTATACTGCCATATTACCTAGGTAGGTAAGAGCAAAGTCCCCAGCTCTTCCTAGGATATGATCTACAAGTATTTGGAAAGTTGTTGGGTCATTCATCAATGCAGACATGGTATTGAGCTCATATAACCAAAACGGGGCACAAAAGCAAACCTCTTCTTCACTCTGTATGTCACAAGAACATGCCACTAACTCAGTACATCAATTGTAGTTAGCTGCTTTGCTCCACCCACTTGCTTTAAGGTTTACTCTACCCGGACAAGGGATAGGTATCCGACTCTGATGTGACTGTTCAATTTCCTATAGTCCTCACAGAAACTTGTTGTGCTATTTTTTTTTTTTTTTTGTGCCAGCATATCAGAAAGCCCCAGGGACTAGTGGAAGCCTGGATCATGTCCAGATCCAGCATCTCTCACAGTATCTCACAGGGGTCTGTCTGACTGACTCTAGCACCTTGTAAGGTGCCTATTTTATAGGATACTAGATCCCTATGTCTACATGGTGTTCTGCCAGGTGGATACACCCTGGCTAAACCATAAACATATCCTTAAATCTTGTACTACAGCCTAGATCTCCTAATCATGGGTAGGAGATAGTCACTGCAAAATGGCCACCTTCAGGCTGAGCATCACTGAAAAGGTTTGTCATAAGATTTATTCTGATTCTTTTGTCACCAAGTACCACTGACTCTGTATCATTGTAGGGATTCATCTTGATAAGAATGTAGAATTATGGTTCTGTTACCTGTCTGGTAACTTTACCATGTACTTAGCATCACTTACCTTTTTCACAAAAGTGAATGGATCTTCCCATATTGTGCGCAGGTAAAGTGACTGAGTCTTCCCATAATGTGGATTGGTTATTATGACAAGCAGAAATGAGTACCATAACAGTCTATCTAATATAATACTCTCTGACTCTAGCCACTTACTTGTACCAACTCATTTGTTACTATTATACTTCTTCTAGGTGCTCTTACACTGTTCCAGGGAGCTCCATAAGTGTGGTCCAAGACCTCAGGACACATTGCACAACGGATTTCTTGTGGGAATGACAGTTTCCTTCCCACTCATAATGAATTAGAGCCAGGGGCTCCCTCACCCTGTGAGCATAATCAACTCACAGGACAAAAATCCTGTAGATTCCAGGAATATCATTATGTATGCAAAGAGATGATTGGCAATAACCCATCCACTCCACCTTTAACTGCCTTGTAAATGCACTGAGTATGTCTTTTAGTGCAGAATTATATATTTCTACCATACCATTTGTCTGTCTATTGTAGGGATAGCCTTTAAATAACTCACCCCACAGTGCTTCCAAGAAAAGGTGTGTAAGTCTCATATGAAACTGGCACCTCTGTCTGTGAGACTTTCTATGGGGAATATATCCTTCTGAAAATTTCAAACAGAGCATTTGTCAACTTCTTTCCCTAGATATAGGATAAATCCACTCTCTCATGTTATCTAATTAGCATAATCCAAAACAGCCAGGATAGTAGCATAGTCCATTATCTCCAGGATATACATCCTTCCTGTTGATCGTGGAATAATCAGAGGCTCCACAATGTCGATAAATAATCTCTGAAATGGGAAAGGCAAAGGCATCAAATGAGATTTAGGTTCATCCCCTTCTTCTGACATCCTTCTGGCACTTCTTACTTGTCTTGCAGTACTTTCTCACTGCATAAGCCTTCTGTCTGTATGTTTTATATCCATATGGTGTGGTAAAGGAATACTGTGAACTGTGGCCAGAAATGGACATTGAGGACCCTTGATACTACTAGCTGGTAGTATCTCTTTTCTCCCCTAGCCCTCCTACAGGAGTCCAGTCTCTGGACAATAACCTTTTCTTCCTTTATGTAGACTCTCATTTCCTGTGACCACAAGAATCTTATTTTCTACCTTACCCAGTTTCCTTAAAGTAGTCTCATAGAACTCAGCTCGCCTTACATTTTTCTTTGTGACCATCCTAATTTCCCCCTTCAGAGAAAGTCTTGTATATTATTGCAGCTGTGCCTCAAATACAGGGTTTTCTCTCACTAAGCTCTGCCATTGAGAACCACAGTTCCTTCCAAAAGCTGTGGATCAGATTCAGACTTACTACTACTTAATACCCCACCCAAAAATTGCCACATGACCAGCCTTGGTGGGAGGCATGGACACTAACTGGATGTCTCCATGTTGCTATAGCCACTTATAGAATGGTACTGCACTACTGAAACAATTTTCTATTAAAACCTCCACTATAATATTGCTAAAAACTGTCACCTGCTCTTCCTCTAAATCACCTTTCCCAGCCAAGTATACTGTGATTAATGATACCTGAAAAGTTATCCTTATTGCAGTGAACTGCCAGGAAAAGTGTTGCTCACTTATAACCATTGTTGACTTAACATTAGTTTTGTCTGATGTTGTATCCCTCTTGACAGTGTTCTCTACATATCCTCTTGGATAGTATGCAGGACTTGGGATAGTTTAGTGCAGTGATAGCATCTAGACAACCTGCTGCTGTCAAGGTGCTATCCCTGATTGCTGCCATGCATAATTACTCATTTTGTGTCAGTAGAAGCTGGTACCATACATGTCATCTTTGGTTATAGAGAAAACATTTCCAGCAAAGACCTGGGTATGTACTACAACTAATAAAAACAATAAAAAAATGAAATCAACATCAGGAATAAAAACTCACTTATTTTAATTCAAATACAAATAGCAGAGCTTTCAGGAATAATCCTGTGACACCCATGCACTGGCCCAGTAATCAAGGAGCCTCAATCCATATCACTAGCACCAGTGAGGGGCGTCCACATTGGGAGGATAACAAGTACACACACAGTAAAGTACAATTTCCCTTAAGAACACACAGAGATCACAGTTAGTCTGGGACAGGTTTCTCCCTTTTTCTCCAGATGCCCGGTAAGACTCCCCACTGGCACAGTTATAGGGTTCAGATCTCAGCCGAGTAGTCAAGTCAAAACTTCCAGTACCCTCTCTGTCCAACCAGTGCTTCGTGTCCCTGCCCAAGTAGCTGACACACACACACTTTGAGATTTGATTTATATGCAAACACACAGACACTCATGGGGAAAGCTGGCACAGGTTCACTAGCTATGCCCCTTCTGCCCAGGCTATAAGGTAGTAATCACTGCCACCCACTACTCTTATCAGCTACTCTAAAGGCCCTTACCAAAGGGTGTCCAATTCTACTGTGCAATGTTATTATTATCCAAATGGTAAGTGTGATGAACAACAAGGCTATTGGAGTGGCTTGTACAGTATTACCAAATACATGCAAGTACCCTAAGAGCTTAAATTAGCTATACATAAAACAGCCACAGTTAAAAGGTTTAAAATATTTAATAATAAATAATAAAAACACAAGACAATATTCATTAATTCAACACAGTGACAATAGAGAGTTCAAAAATCACAGGAAATGTTAAGACAACACTGTAGGGCAGTCTGAGATAAATATTGAAAACAGCTAGACTAATCTTGCTATATTCCTATTTATCCCTAAGAGAAATACTAAGATCTAAATCCTACTTACAGAAGCAAAGCAAGTGCTGGTGAGCTGTTAACAGGTTTGAATGCACCTCTTTCCCTCTGAGATAGTTCTTAAGTTGATAATACACATTACTGCTGACTCATCTCAGATTACATCATTCTTGTTACTTCTGATTTAGTTCCCAGGCTAACTGAGACTTAAGAATTAACATTTCTTTGTGATATGCAGCTGTCAGGAAGTCACCAAGCAAGCTCAGCACATAACACAGTTGTCTTACATTTGTGAAACAATCATGTGGCTCTTATTAATACTTACAATAACACAGAGTTATTTACAAAATTCTATCTAGCTGGGCTGGCAGTCTCTCAAGTTTATCACAAATCCCTTCTTCAATGCATATAAAACACAGTTCAAAAACAGAGTTTTTAAATACAGCACATGATCCTATCACCCAATAAGAGCTCAGCTTGCTATACATAGAACCTGAAGTTTAAAGACACAACAACACATATACAAAGTACATTCAAAAGCAACTTTAAAAGTACAACAGAAACAGGCAGTCAATAGCAACATTCACTTCAGATTCATTTGCTTTTGTTTTAATACAGGTTTTAAGCTAAATGAAGCATTTAATCAATGTGCACTGTCAGCCTGCCGTTTTAAAACCCACCTGTATTCAGCTAATTCAGTGGCATTTAGAAAATCGCCTCCTCTTATGTTAAAAAAATATCCTTTGCATCACTCTAAATTTAAATGCATGATCTGTACCAATGTCATGAATATGCCTAGCCAAGGAATTACTAAGTATATTCCTTCTAATTTCTAAAAGATGTTCAGAAATTCTTTCCTTAATTTTTTTATTAGATTTACCTATATAGAAACTAGTACATGTAATGCACACATCTAAATAAACCAGATTTCTGCATTATAAGTAGCAAAGCAACCAAATTCATAAATATGCTTTGTTTGTGGATGCTCAAAATTAACAGAACGATCAATGTGTTTACAAAAAAAACCTACACGATTATAGCATGGAACAGTACCTTTTCTTTTACTTCTAGTGGATTGTTCCTTCTCTTCATGCATCTCCTTCTAGTATATTGTCTGTTTCAGGTTAGGGCATTTCTTAAAAGTAAAACTGGGAGATGCACCTATTTTACTCAGTTTTGGCATAGCAGTTAGAATATCCCAATGTATATGTATAATATCAGTAACACCACTAGTATTAACACTGTATTTCATGATGTACCTAAACTTAGAGTTGTTATTATGACGGTTAGTCTGTGGATGTTCTGATGAAAAATATGGATTGGCTCTAACATCTCTTTTATTAGTTACATAGTTAGACCTTCATCATAGCCCCTCATCTGAAATTTTTGTCTTAACATATCCAGCTACTGGTCACATAATATTACATCTGTAGTCAGTCTACTCACTCTCATATATTGGCTTTTAACTATCCCTTTAAAAACATGACCAGGATGCATACTGCAACAATGGAGAAATCTGCTAGCCTGAACTTCCTTCCTATAGATATTCAATGATATCAGCCCATCATCAGTATTTAAGTGCTATGTCCAAAATAAAGTCTCTGTTTTAGAATATTTTAACTTAAATCTCAGAATATTTGTAGTAATTCCAAAAATCAAATATTTTTGTAGTTCAATTTCATCACCCTTCCAAGACAAAAAAATATCAACAAAGCATTTACCCATTCTAAAGATTTAAACCTTGCCTGTAATATAAATAGGACCTGCTGGAGAGATAGGTATGTATCCCAGAGACTACCCAGTCTATGGAACAGGCTCCCCAACCATGTGAAGCAGAGTTCCTCCAAAACCCAATTCAAGTGCAACTTGGACAATTGGATGGGAAACTGGAAATTCATCCCTGGTTTAGCAATTGTCTCTCTAATGGACAGAGATAACCTGTAAATGGTTCATCTCCCAGGCCCATGATTACACTTATCAAGGGTATCAGAACTTGTTGATTTGGAATGTGTGGCTAGGCTTAAAAAGGCCCTTGTGATCATTAACCTAATAAACACCCATGAACCCATTTGTAAAATAGAATTTTATCAATATAATTGTTTGTTGAACCAAAGACATGCATAATATCTCGTTCATATAGGACTATGTTTGCATAGGTACTTGCTATTGGTGTACCCATAGCAACAACCGATACTTGATGGCACAGTTGCTCTCCAAATAGGAAAAATTACTTGTTACTACAATTTCTAAGAAAGCACAAATCATTTCTATTTTTCCATTTATGAATGCTGTGTTCTTACATAAATATTCTCTCACAGCCTGTATTCCATATTCATTAGGGATGACAGTAAGCCATGCGCTGACATCCATCCATCCTCAACCCCTTTTTCCCATTTTTCACATGGGGTTGGGGTGTCATTTCAACAGTGACAATCATCTCAAGCCAAGATTTACACCACCAGGTGGCTAGCCCTGCTATGGAATGAACTGACATCCATTGTTACAAAAACAAACTGGGC
This sequence comes from Protopterus annectens, assembly GCF_019279795.1. NCBI lineage: Eukaryota > Metazoa > Chordata > Ceratodontiformes > Protopteridae > Protopterus > Protopterus annectens. The sequence goes on along the minus strand of NC_056729.1, from coordinate 838,345,669 downwards.
AATCTCATTCAGAAAATACCACTGATAAAGTTGTTTTGAAAAGTCATTAGTATCACAAATATAACTTTGAAGATTTTTTAACAAGGGTTTTAATTGTTCTAAGAAAATGGAAATGGAGCCAATTACCCATACCCTCCCAGACACGATGGGTCACATCAGGGGGTGCAAGTGATCTTTATGCATTTTAGGTAACCCATATAGACTGGGAAGCACAGGATTAGCAACATGTAAAAAGTTGAACAGTTCACATGTAATATCATTTTGTACCTGAAGCTCATAGGTAACATCATTAACCATACGTATTAAATTATTCGCATCACTTGTATTTAATAAACGAAAAGTACTTGGCTCATTTAAAAATGCTTGCATAGACTGATTATATTTTTGCTATCCATTATAACTATGCTACCTCCTTTGTCTGCCTGTTTAATTATGATACTAGTATTACTTTGCAGTCACTTTAAAGAATCAAGCACTTCTTTTGACAAATTATAACTCTTATTATGCTTTAAATTATTAAAAAAGCTCATACACTGTTTCTCACAAGTATTATAAAAATGCTATAATTACAGGACAGCTAGAAGGAAAAAAGTGCCTAAAAGTTTACATATCTGTTTAGTAGTGACAGAATTTTGAAACATTAATACAAGATTTAAATTCCTTGTAAACAGCATAACATTAGTAAAAGCGTCTACAATAGAGTCTTTAGCTGTTGATATAAACTGCAAGCATCTTCTTAGCAGGGAAATATCAGTAGCAGAAAATACCTTGCTAGATAAATTAACAATGTCAAATTGTAAAATTGTTCATCTTTTCACTTTCGACCTGCTCGAAGTCTGTAGACTATTTAAACTTGTATGGATGTTTCTTGTTCCTCTTTGATTTGCGTTTCTTCTCCATAATAGGCCTGTTGCTCATAGCTCCACTCTCTCCAGGAGATTCAACTTCATGGACATCAAAACTTGAAGGAACTCCTCCTAATGGGAAACTGCATTATTAGATGTAGATGGTACTGTAAATTTTATTTTTTCATTTTTTATTTTACATTTGTTGACCGGGAAAGTCCGACTGGACTCAGGTCCATTTTCAGCGCAGACCCGGGGAGAAAAGCTCCACTTAAAAAACAATCTAACAAATAACAGTTTATGAATTACAACACTTTCTCCTAAATGCATATAAAATTATACAAAAAAAAATGTACATTTCTTCACAGATATATGTATAGATACAAGTATTGCATTATTCTACAAGTATACCACTTGTATGTAGGAATATGTTTAACTGTCTTCAGAGATGTATAAGTAGATACGAACAGAATAGAACATTGTTAGTAAAGAATTAATATACAGAGGTTAGGCAGTATTAGGTGATCCTTGGTAGAATCATTGTATCACTGCAAATGTAGTGGATTAGCCTGGGGAGTCACATGGGCATAGCCAGTTGTTAAAGTAGTGGGTTTTGAGTAGTTTTTTTAAATTGTGGAGCAGAACTTGTAGAAGTTATGCGTTTTGGAATTGAGTTCCAGACTTTTGCTATAGAACAGGCAAAAAGAGATTTGCCAACTTCATTCCTATGTTTGATGACATTTACATGATTTTGGTCTGCTGATCTTAAGGTTCGGGTGGTGGTGTAGGGTTGTATTAGGTCTTGTAAAATAGGGGGTTTATTTGGGAGGTAATATAGTTTGTGAGCTGTGGAGAGTTGAGTGGTAAGAAGTAATTGAGGCAGCTCAAGCCAGTTGAGCTGTTTGAGGGAAAGACAGTGATGGGCTCTATTAGAGGCACCTGTGGCAAATTTGGCAATCTTGTTGTAGCAAGATGCCATTTTGCTTTGTTCGCTATGGCGAAGATTAGTCAGGATTGGGAGGCATACAGTAGGATGGATAATAGGTGGGTTCTGGCAATAGTGGCTTTGATATAACTGCTCATGAATTGCGTATTCCTATACAAGAGACCTAGCTTTTTGTGAACTTCTTTGATTGTTTGGGCTATGTGTATATCAAATTTGAGTTTGTTATTGATTACTCCTCCTGGGAGATTAGTGTGTGTTGTTGGGGTGATTGAGGTACTGTCCTTGGAGTTAATGATGAAGTAATTGACTGCAGGGGATCTACCTGTGCTGAAGAGAATTAGTTTTGTTTTTTTTGAGATTGAGTAAAAGTTTTATGGTAGAAAGCCATGCTTCAGCCAGAGTGAAGCTGTGTTGTGTTATTGTTTGCAGCTTGTTTAGGGTAGGGGCAGCACAAATGATAGCAGTGTCATCAGCATATTGCACTATAGAGGCAGAAGGAGAGGAAGCAACTATTTGATTTGTAAATATGGAGAATAGTAAGGGAATAAGAATGGAGCCTTGAGGGACTCCGATAGATACAGGTAGAAGGCAGTATAGTTGGTCCTGCCATAAAACTGCTTGCTGTTGGCTTGATAAATAGCTACTTAACCATGATATAGTGAGGGAGTTTAGGTTGATGGTAGATAGAGTTTTGAGAAGCATACTGTGGGTGACCATGTCAAAGGCCTTGGATAAGTCTAAGTAAACAGAGGATACAAAAATTCCGTTGTTTCTGTGGGTGTTGATTATGTTGGTATAGGATAATAGGGCTGTTTGGTACTATGGGAGGGACAAAATCCATGTTGTGATGCTGATATAATGTTATTTTCTAGAAGGTATTGCATTAGTTATGTATGTACTACTCTTTCAAGTATTTTTGATAGGGATGATAAAATTGCAATTAGCCAGTAGTTGGTGAGATACAAAAATTCCGTTGTTTCTGTGGGTGTTGATTATGTTGGTATAGGATAATAGGGCTGTTTGGTACTATGGGAGGGACGAAATCCATGTTGTGATGCTGATATAATGTTATTTTCTAGAAGGTATTGCATTAGTTATGTATGTACTACTCTTTCAAGTATTTTTGATAGGGATGATAAAAATTGCAATTAGCCAGTAGTTGGTGAGCTCAAGGGAGTTTCCACCTTTGTGGAGTGGAATAATATGATATATTTTCCAGAGGTTTAGATTCAGATATGGATCTTTTAATGAGGATAGACACAGAGTAAGATATGGTATCAGCTGATAGATGAAGGAAATCAGCGGGAAGTTTATCAGCAGCCAGTGTGGTAGGCTTCAATTTCTTGAGGAGTTTAGTAATGAGTTGTGTGGGTGCTGGGGAGAAGGAGAAGCTGGGGGGAGGTTGTTGTGTAATAGGGGTAGTAGGGGTTGGTGAAGAAGTGGGAATGGTGGTGCTATTTAGGGTGCTGGATAAGGCTAGGACTGTTTTGGTGAAGAATTTGTTGAATTGGGTAAGGATGTCCTCAGTGTCGGTTGGTACTGTGGGTGTGGGAGTGCTGGTTTTACCTGGGTGCAGTAATGTATTTATTGAGGACCAGAATTTCTGAGGGTTGTGTGTGTGTTTGTCTTGCAAGGTTTTATAGTAATTGGTTTTATCGAGTTTTATAAGTTTTTTGGTCTTGTTCTGGAGTGCTAAGAAGATTTGTTTTGTGGTGGTGGTTGTAAGTTTATGAAATTGAGCCAAGGCTCTATCTCTATCTTTCATTATGGTTCTGGTTTCTTTTGTTAGCCAAGAGGCATAGTTAGTTTTAACTCTGATGGTACAGGCTGGTGCATGACGGTTTAGGATTTTGAGAAAGGTTGAGTTAAAATAGTCTACTGCCTCATCTAGGGGTATTTGTTTAAGGGGAGACCAGTCACAGTGTTTTAGTTTGTTGTTTAGGTCCTTGGTTTTGAAGTTTTTTTTTTGTTGTGAGCTATTCTGAGGATGGGTTGGTTATAGCATTGGGATTTATTTGTAATAAGGTAGGTTGGTTGGTTGTCGCTTAAATTTTCAGGTAGGCAGCCTGCCTGGTTTGCCAAGGTGTGGTCAGACAGAAGTATCCAATCTAAGATGGATTGTCATTTGTTTTTCTTATCAACTGTTGTGGGGGTATCTATGACTTGGGTAAACCCATGTAGGTTAATGTGGGTATAGGGATTGTATTTGGTACAGTCAGACCAGTCAATATTAAAATCCCCTAGGAAGAATGGTCTCATGAGGATGGGAGATAGTCATCCAGTGTAGCAGGTTCTTCATAGTGTCAGTATTGTTTGCTGGGGGGATACAGGCAGCTGCTATGACTATGTGTTTGCTAGAGTTTAGTTTTAATTTATGTAAAACACAGAAACCTGATCTCACCACGATGTAGTCAATTAACAAGCTGAATTGCAGATGATAATCCAAAAAGCAGTCAGTAGCCGTGCTGACAGTATAAAAATCTTCTTTAATATAGACACAATGGGTAAAGGTATACTTAAATAGTGCAATAGCTAAAAGCCAAACCCTATGTAATTAGGTGCATCAATTATTATTTAAAACGGCACTGCCAGCAAACAAATATTAATATTTCATTCACTATAGGTAATTATAAAAAACACCAATATGAGGCTGGGAAGCAACTCATAATACAGCCAACATTCAAGAAAGCTTATGAAGCGAAAAATATACTTTTAATATTTCATACGATAATCTACAATTATGTATTCAAGTCCTAACTGATCTAAACATTAGCAACCATTTCTCTAGGGAAAGTTCCGGTTACTATCGTAACCGAATTCAATGTTCATCAGGCATAGAACAGTTATCAGTGTCCGTGAAACAATTTTTCAAAGAGAAAAAATCTTACTTTTCTTTTTCTTTTCTTATCTTTGGTGGTACCATAGATACGCAGTTATTATAGGCAGTATTTATGTTTTTAAAACCAAATAAAATCTTTTAAAGTTTGTGTAAATAAAAAAGGGTATTAGCGTAAAAATACAAGTAGTTCAGTGATAATAGAAGATTTTTCGGTTAAAACCCGGTGGTACATTACATTCATACTCATGATGACAAAATAACATAATGTCATGTCTCCTCTCAAATAAGCCTTACGGACCCTAATCTAACTGAATGTAGAGACGCCTTAAAGTGTAAGGGCATCCAAATATCTGCGGTAACTTCATTAAATGAAAAGTTACGTGAATAGCGAGGCAACTGAACTAACAACTCTTTATGAAATTAAGAGAGCCGTATATGTAGTACTGAAGTACTATAGAGTACAGATATTGTTTGAACATGAGAATTAAGGCATAACCAAACAAAACAAAAGTATGTAATTGTATATTTACATTGGTATCTACATATAATATAATAATAGCTTTATTTATAGGGTGTGTTTTTCGTAAAGCCAATCACCTTAAAAAATGCAAATATGTAACAGCACTATTTCTAAAAAGTTCTTTATTTTAACGAATAATGTAAAAGTGCATAAAAAAGTATAATTTATATGTATGTATAATCAAGTCCATTTAATACTCTATTTCAGTAACGACTAAATTGTGTATTTATAAAAACTACAAAGGTTTCTTTATAAAGATTTTGTTAAGAAAGCCTATTTTATTAATATTATCTAACTAATATTTAATAAATAACAAATAAACTATCAATTGATTCAAATTTTAGTGAGAATATATATTATTATGATATTAATTTATAAAAAGTATATATAGGTATGTAAGATAATGATTTTAAATGTCAGAATAAATTTTAACATTGACACTAACATTACTATAACTTTAACCCAAATATTTCATAAGACCTAGAAAATTCAACAATTTAATTCTAACTATATATATAAATATAAGTATAAATATGACTATTGAGCCTAATTACCCATAAAATATAGATGTTAAATATAAAGTCTAATATGCTGATACTATAACTAGACTGCCAAGTTACATATGTTATAGCAAACCTTAATAAAATATTTATAATATATACATCAAAACTTGATATTGGCATTAACGCTTTCTGCTCTTTAAAATAGGCTTAATGGAAACTGAAGTGTTCAAACCAGGGTGACTGTGTGCATTGAACATTAAAATCCATCTTAACTCAGCTAGGGCTAGATTATTAATGTTGTCAACACCCCTAGGATTCAAAGTTACTATTTCAAGTACCCTGAACAAGAAAGTATCTTCTTTGTGTTTTACTATATGTTGAGCCAAAGCATTAGTGTCTGTTTCTCTCTTTATCTCATACAGATGGTCATAAACACGATCAGCTAGTCTTCTTTTGGTCAATCCTATATAGAATACAGTGCATTTTGTGCAGGTTGCTAAATATACCAAGTTTTTTGTCTGGCATGTAGCTGAAACATTAAAATAGTGAATAAAATCTAGTGTAGGATGAGGGAATGTCAAATCAGAACAGATAAAATTGCATCGGTTACAATTACCACAAGGAATGGTTCCCATATTTGGAGTAGAATGCTTAGTATTTGATGCATAATCTTTGCATAAAATTTGTTTTAGGTTGGAACAATTTTTGTACAGAAAAACAGGATAGCTACCCACCAAATTAGTTACTAGAGTATCAGTCAGCAGTATATTCCAATTTTTCCGTATAATATTTTCTAAACATTTCACATCACTAGTATATTTTATAATGTAAGGCATTTTCATAACATCATTGGCTGTTTTAGATCTAAAAGGAATGAATTTCTTAGACATTCGTGATGTGGGCTCTATGGAATATATAGTGCTGTTTTTAATAGAATTAACTAACTCAGTATTATAGCCTCTATTCAAGAAGAGTTGTTCTAATTTATCAGCTTCTTTCTCCAAAATTACATTATCTTGACATAGTCTAGTCAGTCTAATGAACTGACTCTTGACTATTCCTGGGAACACATGCCTTGGGTGCATACTACTGAACTCAAGTAGTGTATTGGTCCAGGTTGATTTTCTAAAGATGGAAGATGTAATTTTTCCATGTTCATTAAGTGTTAAAGAGACATCCAAAAAATCTACTTTTTTCATGGAGGCTTCCACTGTAAATGTTAAGTAGGTGATAGTAGTTTCTAAATGATGTAAAAATTGTGTAAATTCCTCTAGGGTGCCCTGCCATATTAAAAGGACGTCGTCTACAAATCGTTTGTAGAGCTTAATTTTTTCAAAAATAGGACTATTAAACAAATGTTCCTTTTCCCAATTCAGAACTACTAAGTTTGCATACGTATTTGCACATGGGGTGCCCATAGCTACTCCCCATGTTTGCAAATACGTAATGCCATCAAACATAAAAAGATTATTGTTGAGCACTAAGTCTAGTAGTTGACAAATCAGGATTATTTTCTCAGAGGAAAAGTTAGTGTCTCTAACTAGTAGCTCTCTAACAGCTTCCAGACCCAATTCATTGGGGATGGACGTAAAGAGATTTTTTACATCAAGAGTTATCAAAATATATTCATCAGTCCCAACATTCAATGTTACATCTTTAAGACTATTCAACAAGTCGTAAGTATCTTTTAGTATAGATGGAACTGCATCTACTATAGGCCTGAGGAACTTTTCAAGGGCAGTAGAAATTGTAGCAGTAACCCAGTTACAGCCTGAAACTATAGGTCTAAGGGGTATAGGGTTCACTTGTTTATGGATCTTTGGTAAGCCCTTTATTGTGGGAATAGTGGGAAATTCAATGTATAAATATTTATATTCCTCTGGGGTGATTTGTCGACACATAAGTAGGTCATGTAAAGTTGCATGTACATTAGCTATTATAGAGCAAACTTTTTTCTGAGAAATAATAGAATAAGTTTCTCGATCAGACAGCATATTTAACATCAAAGTAATATAATCCACAGTGTTCATAACTATAGTTCCACCACCTTTGTCAGCAGGTCTAAAGGTAATATCAGAGAGCTGTTTAAATTTTCTTAAAGATGTCATCTCATTAGGTGTTAAATTTACATAGGCTATTCTTTTCTTGTTAGCAGAGAATAGTTTATAAAAATCTCTCTCACAGGCTTTTAGAAAACAGTCTATGCTAAAAGGTAAAGGGGGTGAAAAATCACTTTTGTGTCTTAAATTCACAGAGTCAGAATGCAAAGGTTCATTACTTTGTGTTACTGTGGTATTTTTAAAAAACAATTTCAAAGCTATATTTCTACAGAAAATACGTAGCTCACATAGTACTTCAGTCAAGTTACTGCATTGTGCTGGTATAAAGTTCAAGCCCTTATTAATCAGGCTAATATCAGATAAGCACATGTCATAATTAGATAGGTTAACAAATAAATCAGTCACATCCTTTGCCTTCTTGTCGTTCCATGTCTCTCTTCGGATATTTTCCGTTTTCTTGGCTCTCTGCTTTGAGAGCGTCCTCTCCCTTGATATTGCGATTTTATTGGGTAAGGTAAAAAACGACTTGCTTCTTGGACGGTTTTAGGTTTCGCACCTAATTGATTATCATTATGTACATTGACAAATGCTAACTGATTAGGTGGTGGTGTAGCAGAGTAAGCAGTTAGTTTAGGAAACTCAGTTTCAGTGGAATGAACAGCAATATTTTCAGCTGTAGATGAAAGAGGCAAGGCTAAACTTCCAGCAGACAAAGTAGCAGCATCATGATGAATGACATCATCAATAGTATGTGTCGGGGAAGCTGGTTTTAGTACTCCGGATTGTGCAGTGTTGTGCCTAGGCCAAACAAAAATCTGGCCTGTTTGAAAATCATTAAAGTCCCTCTGTGACTTTTTTAATTTTATCTGTTTCAGTTTCTCACTAAATGAATTCACTTGCGAGAAAATAGTTTGCAGTCTGTTTTTTCCATAGTCTGATTTATAATTATCACTCAAACTTTTATAGATTGTGTCTATTTCAATACGTAATTTAGTTTCAAGTGGTAAGAAATATCCATTTAAAAGTGACATGTACCTGAAGCCTTGTTCAATGTTTAGGTCCTGCCACTTTTTTAGAAGCACCGGATGATTAGTTCCATACGACGGCATACAAAAAACACGCATTCCTCGGGGTACAATGCGATAGTGTAGAGAAGCTTCAAGGTGTTGCCTTTGCCAGGCATACCTTTGCAACAAGTATAACTTATCTTCAAAGTCTTTAACAGTCTGGTTAAAATCAGCAGTATTTTCTTCAGGTAAAATGGGTGCCGAAGCATTGAACGACCCACCTAATTCCAAAGTCAATAAAGGGTTAGAAACATGATGTAGCAGTCCTTCTGGTATGGCTGAGAATTCCCTCGACTCTGGTCTATAATCAAGTTCTACAACTGAGGAATCCATCGCGTAGAGCAGTTACCACACAAAACAAAAGTTACAAAAAATTTTTTTTTTAGTTTTAATTTAGCAAGAATGAGTTCTATGTCATTGACATCTTGGGAGTTGTAGTTAAGCTGCTCTACTGTGAGATTATTTTGAAACAGAATGGCTACACCTCCTCCTTTTTTTCTTTGCCTAACCTTCCATATAATATTGTAACCAGGGGGTGTTATCTCATTATCATGGTGTTCTGGTCTAAGCCAAGTTTCTGTAAGTATGGCTAAATCTGGTTTATATAATGCCAATAGTGCATGGAGGTCCTGAACTTTGTTGAGTATACTTCGTACATTAATGTTTAAGAGCAAAAGAGAGGAGGTTGGTTTATTATAAAGATGGTTTGGTTGGGTTAGGTCTGGGTGGAGTGAATTAATGGGTCCTGGATTGGGGTGTATGTCTCCACAGCAAGAGAGTTTTAGAATTAGGTATAGGTAGAGCGTAAGTAGTTTTTGTAGTATTTTATTTTGTTTCTGGGATAAGTAGGGGTTAATTTTGTTTGTTGTTTTATAATTAACATAGGGGTGGAGTTGAGTTGGGGTAAAGTCAAATGCAGATATAGGGAAGTGTGTTAGCTTTAGTGTATTGGCTGTGGTTTCTGTTTGCCACTGAGTTGGATAGGTGAGATGAAGTTGTGTATGGTAGGATGTAAGGATGGATAACCAGAGAAGAACCAAAGCAGTTAATGTATAGAAAGCTTCCTTTAAGTGTAGGAGAGCCATTGTTTTAGTTTGTTTCTTCTCCTTTTATGTTACTTTTTGTAGTAGGAGAGAAGTGGTGAGTGATATTAGGAGCTGAGTGGGTGGTAGAGGAGCAGTTAATGGTGTTAGTGAAAAGGGTGTGGTGTGGTATGTGTGAGTGAAGACTGAGGGCGTGGTTAGGTTGAGTGATTAGGTGTGTGAGTTGGGCAGGGAGTGGCTAGCAGCTATAAGTGTAATTGAAATGGGGGTGGGTGAGAATGGGGGTAGAGTAGGGGAGCAGAGTGAGTGGAGTGAACGGAGTGGGGCAGCACTGTCCTAGAGAAGCAGCAGTTATGGAAAACAATCAGCTATGAGAGGGCTATGGCTTGGAATACACTGAATAGCAAGTTACTTTCCTGGAAAAGCTATTATACACCTAACTCTCTGGTATTTACCTTCCTCAGAATGAGATGTTATGCCTAAAATCTTTGAGGAGGGAAGCCTAAAACGTATGAGGAGGGAAGAGCACAGGATATATGGGGCTAGACTATGGAGTAAGCTGGGAAAGCCCTGGCAGGACAGGGGGGCGCAATGTCTAAGGTAGTAAAAGGTCCAAGTGAGCAAGATGGATGGTGGAAGGACAGGCAAGAGGAGGAAGTAGAGGTAAGAGGGGGTATACAGTGGAGGATAGGAGGAAAAGAAGAGAGCTAGGTTAGAGAAGTTCAGTAGGGGTTAGGAAGATAGGTGACTAGCCTAGAGGCCAAATAACATATGTCAGTGGGGTGGGGGGTTCACAGCAATGTTATGTAGCTGACCAGCAGCAGCACTCAGTGGGCATAATAAGAGGGAAATGCAGTCAGGAGTATGTATTATTAATACTGAACATATGTTCAAATATTGTTTCTGTAGAGGGATTCATCCAATTGAGCAGTATTCTGTATAGGGCTGTTCTTCTGGAGTTGGCTGGCATACTACAAGCCTGATTGTTGTAGGTGTCAGGGACCTGTAAAAAGATAGAGAAGAGACCCAGGTTAGAGTAGGACAGCAGAGAGAAGTGGGGAGTGATATTAAATAGTCAGGAGTGTAAGTCAGTGTTTAAAGGCAGTAGATACAGTTGGGAGGTGTAAGGAAGAGACAGAAAATGAAAGTATTTCACTGTAGGAATGACTATTTGGAGGAGTAGTTGAGGAGAGTCAGAGGGAGTTACTTGAATGTGCAGTGATAGACTGGAGGTAGATAGGAGGTAGAAGGAGTAGATAAATGAAGCTACAGCAGGATAGTGATATTAATATTTCAATAATGTTGTTAAAACATAAAACAAAAACAGATATCAGCATGGTACATCATGTTAGCACTACACAAGTCCTCGATTTAGAAGAGTCTTAATGGGTGTCTGTTACTAAGACAGGATATGTCACATACATCTATTGATTAAATGCAATATACTTTCACTGATAAGACAGGATATGACACATACATCTATTGGGTAAATGCAATATACATTCACTAATAACACACAGCACATGAGGTTATATGCAGTATACAATCTATATTAACACACATTAGGTCTGGAAGGATGCAGTATATAACATTTATGAGCAGTCAGTGGTGTAGATAGACAGGAATGAACCTAACATTGGCATAAGATAACTAGCAACGTAATACCTATACTTCCTAAAACCTACAACCTATGAGTAGGTTGGTTGCTTAATGTAGGGCTTCCTACGGGACTTCAGAACCTCCCTTTACAAACAATCCCAGTGACTGGGCCCCTACCAGCTTGTGATGGGGAAAATAGTAGTATCGCAACACAGAGCCTGCTCACCAAGCATATATTTAAGGGCGAGGTTCAGTAGAGTGTATTTTGTGAGCTTTAATAGTCAACTAAGTTGCCACAGTTATGGATGATTGCATATATAAAACTATTCCTGCATGGATAAAGACTATTCCTATTTCTAGTTCCTATCTCTAGTTCAAGTGCTTAACTCACCTACATCCTCATGAGGCGAAGGCAGACATAAGATGTGAAAGCCTGCTGTTATCTGCACAAAACTGTAACAGGATGCCACAGGATTCAGAGCACGGCGGGAGTGCACTGAACATATGAGTCCTTTCCCCAGGTGATTCTAGATACTACAGATAGATCCAGACTGAGGAATAGTTTAGGGTGTCATTAATAGAGTGATATATGCTCTAAAAGAGAGCCAATATCAGCAATAGCATACTCGAGGTCAGCAGCTATTAGGTAGTGAATGGCAAAATGTTTTAGTTGTAGCTACAAGTGGAAAACACTTATCCTGATTGCAAATGCAAGTAGCGACTACACTTATTGAGTAGAGAGAGCACAAATATCCCAACTACAAGTAGAAAACACTAACCTAACTGTAAACGCATGTAGTTACACTTAATTCAGTATAATAGAGTGATGTACACTCTAAAAGAGAGCTGATATCGGCAATAGCGTTGAGGTGAGCAGCTATTAGGTACTGAATGGCAGAGTGTTTAGTAGTAACTACAAGTGGGAAACACTTATCCTGGTTGCTAATGCAAGTAGTGACAACACTTATTGAGTAGAGAGATCACAAATATCCCAACTACAAGTGGAAAACACTAACCTAATTGCAAACCCAAGAAGTTAAACACTTCTTTCAACAGAGAGATCACTATTAATACATCTATAAGCAGAAAACATATCCCATTTTCAGCAGAGCGATCTCAAGTACATCTGCCACTGCAAAGTGAAAATACATATATGGCAGAGAGAGGTTACACTAATGAGAGCCGTTTGCAGCATATGCAATGTTTAGGGCAAACTGTTATTTGGTACAAGCAAACAGACATTTCAGTTGAAATACACCATAAAAACACATGTGCAGCAAGAGATAACAATTCCATGCATAATGCAGTTTAGGCCCAATAAGGGTGCTTACCTGGTCAGCATACAAACCACTACATAGGGGGCTATGGATATGGTAGGGAAATGGCGCCGAAACCTAAGTGTGAGTTTTAAACAGGAGCAATGAATTCTGGGAGGGGGTGGTGATGTAATGTCTTAGGGGAAAGGAGTAGTTGTTCCTGATTTTACCAGCAGGTGGCATGGCACTGTCCTAGAGGAGCAGCAGCAGCAGTTATGGAAAACAATCAGCTAGTAGAGGGCTATGGCTTGAAATACACTGAATAGCAATTTACATTCCTGGAAAAGCTATTCTACACCTAACTGTCTGGTATTTACCTTCATCAGAAAGAGATGCTATGACAAAAATCTTTGAGGAGGGAAGCCTAAAATCTATAAGGAGGGAAGAGCACAGGATATCTAAGGCTAGACTATGGAGTAAGCTGGGAAAGCCCTGGCAGGACAGGGGGCACAAGGTCTAAGGTAGTAAAGGGTCCGAGTGAGCAAGGTGGATGGTAGAAGGACAGGCAAGAGGAGGAAGTAGAGGTAAGAGGGGGGTATGCAGTGGAGGATAGGAGGGAAAGAAGAGAGCTAGGTTAGAGAAGTTCAGTAGGGGGAAGGAAGATAGGTGACTAGGCTAAAGGCCAAATAACATACGTCAGTGGGGTGGAGGGTTCACAGCAATGCTATGTAGCTGACCAGGAGCAGTACTCAGTGGGCATAATAAGAGGGCAATACAGTCAGGAGTATGTATTATTAATACTGAACATGCATTCAAATACTGTTTCTGTAAAGGCTTTCCTCCAACTGAGCAGTATTCTGTATATGGCTGTTCTTCTGGAGTTAGCTGGCGTACTACAAGCCTGATTGTTGTAGGTGTCAGGGACATTCAAATACTGTTTCTGTAGAGGGATTCCTCCAGTTGAGCAGTATTCTGTATAGGGCTGTTCTTCTGGAGATGGCTGGGGTACTACAAGCCTGATTGTTGTATGCGTCAGGGATGTTCAACTATTGTTTCTGTAGAGGGATTCCTCCAATTGAGCAGTATTCTGTATAGGGCTGTTTTTCTGGAAATGGCTGGGCTACTACAAACCTGATTGTTGTTGGTGTCAGGGACATTCAAATACTGTTTTTGTAGAGAAATTCCTCCAATTGAGCAGTATTCTGTATAGGGCTGTTCTTCTGGAGTTGGCTGGGGTAGTACAAGCCTGATTGTTGTAGGTGTCAGGGACCTGGTCAGCATACAAACCACTACATAGGAGGCTATGGATATGGTAGGGAAAAAATGTATTAATTATAAATATAATTAATATAAATGTATTAACATTATTACAATTAGTGGTTGTATGTATAGATAAGTCCCTTCCTAGCGAGGTATTATGTATAACATCATCATGCGCAGTATTTACATTTGAAACATTTTCATTTGTGAATAAACGCGATGCAGCACTTCTCAATGCAGAGGCAGTCATTGCTAAAGTAATGTTATCTAGTTCATGCATAGAATGACCATTGCTTGCCTTCAATAGCTTACACTGGGATTCAGCAAACTTCTGTGTGAGAATAGCTTATTCTTGCATGGAAGGGACAATTCCCGTGCAGCATGGCAGTGCACCATGCAAATTCAAGAAGGCATGCCACCATGCTTTAATACAGACATGGTTCTTTGTACGAGCGCAGGGTGTGTGTGTGAGAGCAGTACTCTCACAATACCATGCCCCCTGCACTAGATGATTGCGATACAGCAATGTAAAGTAAGTGAGAGTGTCCGCGGACACCATTACCTCTCAGCCTCAGAAGAAATCTGGACAACGCCATAAAAAGCAAGGGACAAATGTGAAATATTACTCTCACAAACTTATACAGTCAAAAGAATGACATGATTCACATTAGCATGAATTTTCCAAAGGTTATGAAGTGTAAAACTCAAATGTCCGTCATTATTCCCTAACTGCAGTCTTTAATGCCTTGCCACTAATCTGCCAGAAAGCCACAATATGAAAGAATGGACAAAAAATATAAAGCAAAAATCTGGACATTCTGTGAAAATCTGTACAGTTGAGAGGTATGGCAGACACTGTTACTGTCCGTGGAGCATACCTCTCAAATGCAAAGCCCATCATGCCATCACCATTTGAAAAGTACAGCCCCCCACAGATAATGTTGCAGAAAGCAATGTGTATACCCCTACATTAAAAAATAAAACACAACTGTTTAATTTTTTTTCTCAATCCGCAATAAAGTTTAAGCATAGCTGAGTGAGTGTGTGCATTGTGCAGCTGTGTTCAACCTAGATTACACATCACAAGGAGCTATCTAGGAATATACTTCCAAAAGAAGCAATGTGGAAAAAGTGAAGTGGTTAGACCGTTTGCTTTACAAGTAGCTGTTACCGTTTTGATCCCCATTGAAACTAATTTGCATTTTACATGTGAAAGCAGTACATATATTTTTTTAATTAGGTAGTAAATAACATATATTTGATAACCAGAGTAGTATAGTAGGTCCTGATGTGAGGTATCTGTGTAATAAAGTTGTGAAACCCCCATATAAACACAAGTGCCCCATAAAGTATAGTCACACAAGAATAAATGTAATGAAAACACACAGGGGGATGTCAGGAAAGGTTAACTAAATTATAATATTTCAGGAACGATGAATCAGTCCCATACAGCTGATAGTCTAAAAAATAAAACTTAAGCGATGTGACAAATTGGACAGCTATGCTTAACAGGTGTAAGCATTGCTTAAATATGAATGCTAAGCAATGAGTAGACCAACTAAGTGGATTTGCCCATTGGTAAACAGTGCTGAATCTGCCCCTTTAAGCACTGCCAACCATAGCTAAGCAGGTTTGCCCATAGCTTAGCTTAGCTCAGCATATTCAAAAGTGTCCAATCATGGCAAAGTGTTGGAAACGGCCATATTTAAACCTCGGAAGGGGGAATACAGCTCAAAACCAGTTGTAGCTTCCCACTGTAGGCAGTATGGCTGGTGTTGGAGAGGGTATACACTTTCAGGTGCAGTGCTGGGGCATACAGGAGTCCAAGGTCATGGTAGGACTCCTTGTTAAAAACCATGATGTGAGACTACTGCAGGACCAGTACCAGGGCTCCCAATACAACGCGGGGGCCTGAGAAAGTCTCACCCATGATCTCACCAGTGCCACTGGCATCCCTCAGACTGGTGAGCAGGTATGGCACCATTATGTTGACTTGAAGCAGAGGAGGAGGGAGCTCTTGGACCAGTGGGTCAAAAAACAGGGCAGAGGGGTAATGTCCCAGGCATGTGTAAGTATTCATATCAATAACTGTTTACCAAAGTCTAGCCTGTGTATGTGATGGATAGGTATGCATAAATGTTTCTCTGTCTTCTTTACAGCACCAGCTGAGTGGGCTGTGAACCAGGAATCCCATGCAAGCAGGTTGCAAACGCTGCATTGTGAGGCTGGTGAGTAACAATCTAGCTTGTAGTATTCATATCAAATAAATATAAAGGAGTAGAATGACACCTGGCAGTATTAAAATGGATATGGTTTGTACTGAATAAACCAGACAAAATTACAGTAATAGTCTCATATAGGTTATATATAAATAAAACTGTAACTGATTGTCAATAAAATTCAAAACCCTGGACTAGTTGTGTTTACTCTGGTATTGTATGAACTGAAATGTGTACAGGTTATGCACAGCAACTATAGCTCTGAAAGCATTAAACAATCAAGTCTCATCTGACAAAGTTAGTGCCTCTATAAGACACGAGATTAACTGATATGAAATGTTTCATGCACCAAGATCTGATATCTGAATAGTAATGTTGCGTTAACCATTGTTTTCCACACTGTACTATGTCAAAAGGTATGTATATGAATGTATATATAAGAATATTGTGATTACAAGGTCAGATTGTACAGCCAAGAGAGAATGAGACAAAAAACATTCAAAAAGAAACAGCAGTTTCTCAAAAACTCATTCTGATGACACACAAACTTGTATTTTTAGCAGAAACAGCTGTGGTTCAAATCCAGGGTGTGGTAGTAAGCTGTATGTATAATTACAACTAGGATTTTGTGAATATGTGTAGAAGCAGTCAAGTAGTGTTAACATAAATTTCCTTCATGGTCTTCCAGGTAAGAGAAGGTATAAAGTAGCTATAAGAAGGCTGTAGTTATACTTTGTCCAACACCCATGCTCCAACCTCAAGGCTGCAAATGACAGCAAGATAAGTGCATATACCAAGTGGTCTCCCCGAAGTAATGTTCAAAAGTCTCATGCTATCACAGCTACTGGTCCCTGCTGCCAACAACCAGGGTGACCGATAGAAATCAAGGCACAGCATGGCAGTAGCATACACACACACACACACACACACACACACACACTATGCTCGACAGAGGGACTGGGAACTAAGGTCGGGTGGCACTATGCCAGGAAAATCCTATGGCTAGGCTTGTAAAGGCCCCAGGGCCACTAGCCTAGTGCACACCTATGAACCTATGAACATGTGTAACCCTGACTATGTGAAGATGGGTAGAAACAGATAGGTTGTTTTAAGAAAAATTCCCTCCACAGGTCTTCCAGGTAAGAGAGGGTATAAAGTAGCTATAAGAAGGTTGTAATTATACACTGTGTACAAACATACCACTGTCCAACCCAAGGCCATAGGTTGTTGTAATAATACCTACAGAGTAATGATTAGAGCAATGATCATTAAAGCTGTGACCACTGCAATAATCTACATTTGCTAATTGACATCTCTCTCTCTCTCTCTCTCTCTCCCACCTTATCTTCACCAATAATCTAAACACATAAATGAATGGGTATGTTTTCCACCAAACCTACCATTGGGACATGTGTCGTATTGTTTTACAAATGTTGAAATGTATTCCAATTAATGTTTCCTGTTCAAATACTATCATTGGTGGCCTGTTGCTATCAATGCAACCTGCATGCCAGTGTGATGCCCACTGTGGTTCAATATATGCATGTGTTCTGTTTGCTACACAAATATTCCAAATCTGTTGTTTTGGGTTAATGGGAATACTCATGCATGTATTATAACTAATCCTAGAATGTCTTTACCATTACTAACCGACATATGTTCTAAAACTGCAACACCATAGCACGTCTAGTAAAGCCAATCTCAGCGGATCCCCCTCTCCTGCATCATCTGGCCATGGAACTGGGTACCAGCACATCTGGGACCCACCATGGGACCTCATTGTCTGCTGGTTCTGCACCATCTTTGGTTGGAACCACCTCAGGGAATGGGGCTTGTCCCCCGCTGGGTGGGGGCATGGACAGGATCCTGTCACCCAAAGCCAGGTCTAGGGTCTGGTGCGTAGCGAGCTCCGCAGAGAATTGGGAGATCTTCTATGCCAGCTTGAGGGCAACATAGTGCATTTAGAGGATCAACCTGCCCCTCCTGCTCAGCACCAGCATAGCCACCTTTGTGGCTGTGAAGGTGCAGTGGTGACTGCCCATGGGTGGGGACCTCAATCCCACTGTATCCATTCGGGGGCACATGGGCTTCTGATTACCAATCACCCCTCCCCATCCAAGGTGTTCACCCCCATGTGTCATATGCCACCCCTGTATGCTGTCTTGTTTGTCTTCCTACCCAACCTACCTCCCCAAATATACCAACTATCCTTCCCCAACACTCCACTCTCACCTTAAAAAAAAGGGCAATCTGTTCACCCGCAAAAATTGATGCCCCATACATAGCTGTTCATTTTGTGCACATGTCCACTGGACACATGTAATCTGGACTAATTAGCTTCACAACACATTATTGTTGTCCTTACCTCTCTCTCAGGGGTTTGAGTGTCCAAATATACTTCCAAATTCAGTATATATGCACAGCTGTTGCTGTAAAAGAAATGGACAGATATGGACCTGCCATACAGCCATCCTGTACATCCCTAGCTATCTTTCATATTGTATTTCCATCTTCGTGTCTCCGTTTTCGCCATTTTCCTATCACCTGTTTTTTCTTTTCTTTTAACGAAATTAGTGTGAGGTAAGCGGGAGTAAGCCTGTTTGCCCAGTGCTAAGCGATGCCTACAGAGATTAAGCACTTTTAAGGCTGTCTGTCAGCATAGTTAACCAGAATTTAGCATTGCTTACCGACGCGCAAACCCATGCAAACCCACATGCAACTACTGAAAAGTGCCTTAATAACTCTGTATCCAACAACCCTTGTTCTTCCCAGCAACAACATAATCATCCCTTGCAAGTCTTGACCCTACACACCATAGCCATAGCAATTTACCACTAAGCCGTAGATAGGTCTGAAGTTTTTTCAAGCATATCATTCAGCACAGTCATTTAACAGTAGGGAAAAGGTTTGTTAACATTAGTCAAGTTTTGTACATATATAAATATATATGTGTATGGAAATGCATATATATATATATATATATATATATATATATATATATATATATATATATATTAATAAATAATATATGTTGAGATATACATATAAAATATACACATATATGATATATAGAAAAGTAAATAAATACACACACACACATATGTATAAATATATATATATATATATATATATATATATATATATATATTTGTATGTACCTAAAACAAATTTCATCTCTATTTATAAATATATACATATATCTGAATATATATATATATATATATATATATATATATATATATATATATATATATATATATATATACATAGCACAGTCGGACATCAGATCCACACTCTGAACCTCTTACTGCAACATATCTGTCCAAAGGCTGTCAAATGGGGGTCAAGGGGCCTAAAGTAGGGACTTCTTTTAATTATTGCCCTTATCCCTTCCACCCCAGCAGCAACTGTTCTGCCTTGCAACAAAATAATAAGTCCTGCGAAGACTTGAACCCAGGGCCCTATAAACTATAATCAAAGCAATGTATCATTACACCATCTGAGCTCTTGTAAAGAAAAAAAGTGATGATTTTCCAAACATATCAGTTAGTACAGTCATTCAAAAGTAGGGAAAGGAGTCTGTAGAATCAGTCAGGTTCTCTATATATACAGGTATATATGTATGGAGATGCATATATGTGGACAAATCTATACATTTTATATATATATATATATATATATATATATATATATATATATATATATATAGAGAGAGAGAGAGAGAGATACATCTAAATTTATACCTAGATATATGCATACACACACACACACACACACACACACACACACACACACACACACACACACACACACATATATATATATATATATATATATATATATATATATATATGAATATATTTATTTATATTTATGTCTACCTGATAACACCGACACGCCAAAACACCGACAACGAAATAAATTACACAAAAAAAAAGAAAAAAAAAGAAAGTTAAAAAATCACAAAACTTCACATGCCCGACAAATCAAAATCCCAACAATCAACAAAGCAAATACCTTTCTCTAAAAACACACACACAACATAAGCACACCAAAAACCTTACAATCCTACACTAAACCTTACATACACAACTATCCTTAACCCAAACCATAACCCTAAGGTCCGTCACTAAAGCACACTTACCTTACCCGCACTCTAACCCTGACTCACTTAATCTGCCCCTAACCCTTAACTCTGTCACTATCACACACTTACCTTACCTGCACCCTAACCCTACCTCATGTAATCTGCCCCTAACCCTCAAGTCCATCACTATTGCACACTTATCTTAACCGCACCATAACCCTAACTCACTTAACCCACCCCTAAACCTAAAGTCCTTCACTATTCGCACTTACCTGACCTGCACCCTACCCTAACATCCGTCCCTATCACACACTTACCTTACCCACACCCTGACCCTATCGTCCGTCCCTATCACACACTTACCTTAACATGTCGGTATTCTCAGCGTCGGGATTCAAAACTGTCGGTCTTCTCCATTGTCGATCTTCCGGTGTAGGTGTTCTCGTTGTCGGCGTTGTGGAATTTCAGCATTTTCAGGTAGACCCATATATGTATATATATATATATATATATATATATATATATATATATATATATATATATATATATATATATATATATATATATATATATATGTATATATATATATATATATATATATATATATATATATATATATATATATATATAAAGGTGAATAAATACATACATACAGATATACATATATATATATATATATATATATATATATATATATATATATATATATATATATATATACATAAATATATAACAGATACAAACACATGCAATCTGAGGGTCATGCTGCTGTACCCTAAAAGTCTAAATCTGAAAATGCACTCACTGGAAGTATTCCTTAAAATGGGGAACAATGACATCTGTGCTGTATCAGAGACCTTGTTAAAGGCAGCAGGAAGCACCACTGCACTACCAGCCTATAACTCATTCCACACCTTTTGGCTGCAGAACTTGGACTTAAGCTCCAAAGGTGGTGGCATTTCCGTATTCATTAAGGATGCACATACCTCCAGAGTGATAACATACAACATTATGCATTTCAGATCCTGCAGGTGTAGCTAACATTGGGTAAGACAGTGGTTTAGGTTGTAGCCTGCTATTGGTCTCCATACATGTCCCAAGACTCCCACTCCATGTCCCTAAACACCCTGGAGAATATTAGTGTCCAACCTAACACTGTCATACTAGTTGACTTCGACTACTCCACCATTAACTGGGAAAGCTACTCATGTACTGATGCACATGCCCATCACATCGATCTGGACCTTGCTAACATGGACAACTGTTGCTGTACACCAATAGTCAACTCCTCCCTTGTTATATCTGAACACAAATTAATCACCTTTGGAATTCCACAGCCTTCCCACCCCACCTGCACAGGTAACCACCATGAAAAGCCTTTCCAAAACTAACTATGGCCTCCTAAAAACAGAGCTGACTAACCTCATGGCAGCCATGCAAATAGAGACTAGTTGCATGACTGCTGAATCAAACAACAATGCACTCTGAACACATAGACAAATACATGGATACCACCATACCCAACAGAACCAGGACCCTCACCTTCAAAAAAAGGAAGCCAACTTGGTGGTCCCCAGCCACAAAGAAACTGTACAACAGAAGGAGGGAACTGATATGGAATAAGGTGAAGTCCCAAGACTGGAAAAATCCCTTATCAGCCTCATTTTAAGTTGATACCCCTTATCAGATTCTACAAACTTAGCTGTGAAAATAGAATTGGAGCACATAGTAAACACAACAAAAAGGCCTCAGGCAGTTATGTAAAGAATCTCCATGACAATACCAAAATTTGCTCTGAGCTAACAGACAATGCCTCCTAGACTGAGCCAACAAATATTGCCAATATACTGGCTGACATATTGTCTACAAACTTTACCCCTCTTGCCCCCACAAGGACCAATCACAATACCAGTGCACTGCCAGGTACCCAGCATTACTGCTGCACAGGTTAAAACACCACTGTCCAGGGCCAAAAACATGAACTACAGAGTAAGAGTGACCTGACACTTCACCTGTGTGCCTTGTTCAAGCACAGCCACACCTCAGGCTTTGTCCTTATGGAATTTTGCACTGCTACAGTCACCCATTGCCACAAATGAGGTGTGACTACAGACCCTGGGAAATACCACCCAAACTACCTGACCAGTCTGTTATGCAAAGTTATGGAATGTATCGTCATGCAAATAATAAACAGGGATATGGAAATCTGCAGACTCAGGATCTCACACACTTTACTTTTGTGAAGGGTAGGTCATACCTGTTCAATTAACCTGGTCAACCTCTTGGAATCAGTCACCTGAGCTGTGGATGAAGACAAGGGGGCACATACAGCCTACCTTGATATGGCCAAAGCCTTTGATAACATTCCCCAATCAGGAATCATGCAAACACTCATTAAGCAAGGCATCAATCCCTCTATCACTAGGTGGGTTGCAAACTGGGTCACAGATAGGACTCATAGTGTGGAAATAGCTGACTCCAAGTCAGACTGCTGAGCAGTCATAAAAGGAGTCCCACATGTTTCTGTCCTGGGTCCTCTCATGTTTGGTATCAACTTCTCTGAAGTCCATGCCAACATTAGGGGACTCTGGCTGACAAAGTTTGCAGACAATTGCAAGTTGTGAGCTATTATTAACTACCCAAGTGATGTTGGCATCATAGTGAAAGGCCTCACTGAGACCAATGACTGGTGTCAGAGCTATGGCCTTAAGATCAATGACAGAAAACGTGTTATTATCCCCTTTGGGGAAAACCATGTTCCCATGAATTACCACATCGATTGTAGTCCTCTGAACAAAGAAGGTGTTATAAGAGATCTGGGTACACAGGTTGACAGCAATGTCTCTTGACCACCACATTACCACTGTGGTCACAAAGTCTTTCAATGTGGCACATCTCAGTACTAATGCATTAGCATCCAGGAAGAAAGAGGTCATTATCCCCCTGTACTCTTCTTGACAGATTGACACAGTTTGTTTCAGCATACATATTCTGATGGATGTGAGGTAGGTAAATGAAATGTATGTCCTCTATGTCCTCATTTTCTGACAATAATCAGATCATTACAGTGATTTTCCAGAGAAATGATAATAATCTGTAAAACAGACCAGAAATATGAGCAATAAACCTGGACATCCTGAAACAATCCAGCCAGTTGACAGGTATGCACAGAACCCCTTTCTGCAATAAGTCTGGAGCAAGGTTGACAAAGTGGTGGGTAGAAACCATTAAAATGAGGATGTATCTGAAGTACTGTCATATATAAGCTAACACAATTGCTGTAGTAACACCCTCCTGTGTGCTCTAACATATATTTAGTGAAATAGCACAAGTAATTGAAGTAGGAAATCTGCTATGGGTAATTACACTTCTATTTGCAAATATATCAAGCACTATGAGAATGTAACAGCACTGACAAACAGACACCAGTGTGAAAGTGCATACCCACAACCAATATCACAACATTCACAGTCACATACCAGTAAAGTGAACAGTAGAATATATGGACTGTGTGAACAAATACATCATTGTTTGCCACTCACAAACTAGCCCTAGATATACAGTCCCAATTCTCAGTGTAGTCTGAATCCTGACCTTGATACATGACATGTCTCAGTCTGCCCCTACAAACACATACAGCCAATCGATCAGCAGACACTGGAGGAGCATGCACAGACAGATAAAGAAGGAGCCATAACACTTACATCCACCCCCCTCCATACACAGCCCAAATAACATGTACACATGACATGTGTACACAATCGTGACCATCTGTTGACAATGGCTAGAAATACACAGGCTTCTCACATGTACAGTTCACCTCAGAGTGTGTAGGCTCAGGACTCATATCTATGGCCTCTTCCCTGACACGTCTGTGGGTCTACTACATCACTGGGACAGTAGCAGGAATGAAGGCAAGAAATAATGATAATAAATATGTCTGTACCTCATTTACATCTGGACAAAGCCTGACATCATTTGGGGACAGAGGCACAAACACAGGGGTAGATTGGACATATTGCTCTCATACACTGAGATAGTTGCAGATGTTATTGGATTTGGTGTAACATCTTTATGAGGAATGTGGTGTCAGTAATACCAATAGATGTGAGTATTTACTGACTACATTCCACAGAGTCCACAACTGATCAGACAAAACATAACAGGCAAACATGCGGCCAGTCTGTGGAGAGCGTGCCAGTGGAGAGGTATGTCAGAGACATAGTACTGTCAGTCATGAAGTCACTCATTAAATTAACTCTCTTCTCTTTCTTCTATACTGCTCTTCAAAAAATATCTTAAGGAATACCTCATAACACACTCATAACACACTGGCTATGCCCCTGCTCTAAGCTTGAGTAACATCTCATTCCCTGTCTCCCACTTTTACTTATCTCCTCTATTCTGTCCTACGATGTCTATTTGTTTTAACTAAGAATGCTAACCACTACCTATGAATTAAAGAAGACTTCTTCTCAGCTCTATTCAATGAGTTACTAACTCTAAAAGTACTCACCCTCTACTTTGCTGTAAGTAAGCATAAGTTTGTATGCCTGTAACCAGGCTTCTGATGTATAATAACAAATCTTGCTTATTTTTTTCTTTATTGTATGATATGTTATCTTAAGTTTTTTTTCTCTAGCTGACTCTGTACACATTTTTATGTCTGATCTAAATTAATTTAATGTAACTTCCTGCTATTGCATATATTGTATGTTATGATACTATTGCATATATTGGAGCTTTTCTCCCCGGGCCTCTACAGAAAATGGATATATATCCAGTTAGACTAGCCTGGTCAACAAATGTAAAACAAAATAAATAATAAATAAATAAATAATAAATAAATGTCCACACAAACCATGTCACATTATCAATCCACCAAATGTATAACAGCACTGATGACATAGAATCTGTTCACAAATCTGGGGATATGTCCCCCATGTTGTTGGCTGTCTCCACATGTCCTGTCCTGTGACGTATTGCCACCTACTGTATGTAAATCTGTAGTCCACCACCTCTAAAATGTCCCTCACACAGACAATGGGAAGGGCAAGGCCTACATCACGGAATGTCCCTTATGTCAGAACTAGCAGCAGTGTCCAGGCCCACAGCACAATACTATGTGGGCACCTATATAGTGGTATGGCCTTAGTGAAACCTGACATCTGCACATCTGTACAGAGGACAGACAAAGTAGATAGCCAACAGGTTATGCATTAGGATGAATGCTTTAAAAGATAGAAGTCTGAAAATGAAAGGTATGCCATTAAGACATGACAGCAGTCCTCAATGACATGTTCAAAAATCATAGTAGTCTACAGTTAATATCAAAATATCAGATTGATATCTAATAGGAGATATATAAAAACATACAGCTCAAACACCAACAACAAGACAGTCAGTACTCAAGAGTCCCAGCTTTTTATGCATGAGTGTATGGTTCTAGTACTACAATCTGCAATCTACTTTTATTTGGAAAAGCACTGTTAAAAGTACTAACGTAATGACACAATATGTGTTAAACTATTTTTGTCAACCAGTGCACTGTGGCTGGTGTAACATGCAAGTGTGACTGCATATAACCTGGGATACTACCCATGTATAAAACAAATGCAAAGAAAAAAGATTGTGGTACTACCCATGTTTACCCAGGTGTCCCATACAGTATAATCACACCCCTTGCTACCATAATGACAGCACATAGAAGCATGTTATGTGCAGGAAATTAACTGCACTTATTAAATATGTCATTACCCTGCTATTTTATCAGACTAGAATGTGAGAATTGGTTACCTTGGCCAAGCTATGCCTAGCAGGTTTAAGCATTGCTTAAATGTAAATGCTAAGCAGATTTGCAGACTGGTAAGCAAAGCCTACACAGTGTAAGCACCTGTTCATTTAACCATACGTTAGCATCACTTACCATCATGAAAACATACTTAAAGCTGCTCAAAACTGTCTTAATCACTCTGTATCCAACAGTCCTTGCTCTGTCTAGCAACAAAATCTAAGCCCTTGCAAGTATTGAACCCAAGACCCTGCACATAATAATCAAAGTAATTTACCAGTAAGCCACATCAGATGTATGATTTTAGGATGTTTTCACAAGCATACCCTTCTTTACAACCAGTTTACAATAGGGAAGAGACACACTGCAATTAGGAAGGATGGGTATCTATATATTTTATTTTTTTATTTATTTTTTATTTTACATTTGTTGACCGGGCTAGTCTAGCTGGAGATATTTCCATTTTCAGTAGAGGCCCGGGGAGAAAAGCTCCACAGAGAATACATAAAGAAAAACATCATAGTGTTTGTAAGAAAGTTAGTAAAAGACAAAAACTAACAACTCTACAATATAATATTATTACTAAATGAATTAATTACTACCACACACAGTTGCAGTCCAAAAAGACTTATACAAAGATAAAAGATACTTTGTATGATAAAGATACTAAATGAATTAATTACTACCACACACAGTTACAGTCCAAAAAAAAAAATTATACAAAGATAAAAAATACTTTGTATGATAAAGATACAGGATAGGAGGTAAGAGAAAAGAGAGCTAAGAATGAGGGAAGTTAGAAGGGATTAGTTATGGAAAAGAGAGCAAGTAAGACAGTCAACAAGGAAAGAAGTATTAGGAAGACAAGTGGGAATAGAAAAAGAAAGCCAAGTGGAGGATAGAGTCAGCAAGAAGTAGGAGGTAGTTTTAAAGTACATATATCTGAAAAGAAACATATACAGAGAGAGAGAGAGAGATGTATGGAGATACATATATGTGTATAACAATCTATAGATATACCACCAATAAATACTGACGCGTGTGTGTGTGTGTGTGTGTGTGTGTGTGTGTGTGTGTGTGTATATATTTATACACACACACACACACACACACACACACACACACACACACACACACACACACACAGAAATATATATTTGAAAAAAAAAAAAAAAAAAATATATATATATATATATATATATATATATATATATATATATATGTATATAAGCATACATGTCCCAAAATGCTCATACAAATATATGCTGCTGATTGGATACAAAAGGACTCATGACACTCACATCTGCCACCCCCCCACAGTCATAATAGGCCATACACAATGGCCAGACATACAACAGCCTCTTAGCAAAACAACTACAACGACTGACATTGCAAAGAGAAATACAACCAGCCAGCAATTCACACATTTATTATACTCTGATGTCTTGGCAAAAGCCTTCAAGGAGTAAAACATTACAAGAAATACTTTCCTTAATCACAAGAAGCAATTAACATAAATACACAGCCTCCAATTACACTCCTTATTTTAAACCCCTAAGGGATAAAGTATCACATTTAATATTAATACATTGAGTCTGTACATAACAAATGTCCTTTTATGAATGTTTCATCAAAATGAAGAACAGACTTTTTCCAAAACAGTACCTTGGAAACCACTACTGTCCCCATGGTGAGATTTATTCAAATGTACGGCTATAGAACTGTCATCTTTCTTATCAGTAAAATGTCTCACATATTCTAAAAACCTAGTTTTAAAGCATGTGTTACTCTCCCTCACATAAAATATGTTACAAGGGCATCTAAGAGCATTCTCTATACACCAACCTCTTGAATGTACAGACTTCAACATGTTTTCCAGCCTTTCCCTCTCAGTAGGAATGACAGCACTAAATAATGATAGACCATTATACCTATCAACCTACTACTGTATGACATCTGGACAAAGCCTGACATAATTGGTGGACAGAGGCCCAAATACATGGCCATACTTTAAATATTGCTGTTATACACTGAGAATGTTGCTTGTATTACATGGTTTGTTGTAACATATCTTTTCTGAGGGCTATAAAGTCAGAAAAACAAATGGATGTTAGCATTTACAGATTGCAGTCACCAGAGTATGCTACTGATTTGCCAAGGACAACACCTGTCTGGGAACAGACCAAACATAACAGGCTAACCTGTGGCCATTATGTGGATAGCCCTACAGTTGAGAGCTATGCAGAGACAGAACTTTGTCAAACTAAAACCCATGTAGAAGTAGCATGTGCAGACAAACCCTGTTAAATTAGCAGTATTCCAAACATATAACAGCAATACTCACATTCTGCCCCTAAGTCTTGAACCTTCTCCACCATTTAGTTGACTTGTCTCCACAAGTCTTGTTGTAAGAGGTAGTAGCTCATACAACTCCAGAATGTCTTCCTTGCAAGTAAGGGAAAGGGCCAACACCCACATGGAGTACTCAATTATAGGAGTGTGTTGCCATGGCTTTGGCTATTGGAAGAACTACACAGCTGCTCTGTATGCAATTAACAAGTGGGGAACACCAATAGGTGCTCAGGCCATCACCTGGTTATGAGCATCACATACAAAAGCCATGCTGCCACCTATTCAAACCACCTCTATCCCTGTAGTGCAGAGAGAGAGAGAGAAATACAACAAAACCAGAAAAGAGAAAGAAAACAAAGGAAAGTTGAACATGTAAGCATGTGATTGAATATAGTAATTGGTCTGTAATATTGGGAAATATGATTTGGAAGACTATATGTCCCAGCAAGGCTTGCTGTACTAATGTCCTGCTGAACAGCTGCTATGGCCATAGCATCTGGCCCTCTCTGCAGTGGGAGAGATCACAGCTATACCTCTCAACGGTACACATCTTCACAGAATGTTCAGATTTTCCTATCATAGTTTTTGTCTGTTCCTTCTGAAATCTGTACTTTTCTGGCAAATAGCTGAGGATTGAAGTAATCAAGTAATGACAAACACTTGAGTTTAAGACTCCACATCCTTAAGAATATTCAGGGTGATACAAAATGTATCATTCTGCAAACTTCCTAAGTTTGTAACAGGAATATTTAATGTCTGTCCCTATTTATCCCCCCATAATTTTAGGCTTTGTCCAGATGTGATACTCTAAGAGGTTTCAATGTAGGATCACAGCTCAGGAGCCTGACTCACCCTGGGAAAGAACAGCTCACATATGACAACCGCTGGGATTTCTGTCAAACAGCTGTGACTGTGCCACTACTAGGCCAGTTAATGGGATGTTGTCCATATCCATATGTTACCTGTGAATATGAGTATGACACATGTTTGTCTTGTAAAGCTAAGAGACCTATATAGAGCATGTGCATAGTAAAGTACTGTTGCAGACATGTGTGTTGAACTGCATGTGATATACTGAACTAATAAAATTCAACTGTACAGTGTTCTGCTGGACTTTAAGCATGTTTGTGACTGATATCTGTAGTCACATACACATATACCTGTGTTATGTCAGCCAAACCATTGGCAAGTCTGTGGGCAATGACGATGTAACATAATAGCCTACTTATGACTGTTGGACATCTTACAGGTTATCACAGTGATGTCAAAGCCTACTGTGCAATCAACTTACTAATGTATGGTGGAGCTATATTAATACAGTATCAATACTGATGTCCCTTTTGTCACCCGTTTATGTGTACCATTGTCCAGATGTACTGCTATAACAGGTTGAGAAGTATGATTGAGCAGCAAGATTGCAAATCTAGTGTGCCATACAAACAAAGAACAGAAATGTATACCAGTATCCCCTGAGCACATGTATGTATGCGTATGTTCAGCTGGAAGGCACAAAACTAATCACATGGGTTTCAAGCAGTCAGGTACATAGGTTGTGCATGTTGCACATGTGTGCAATATCAGTGTTATCACATACAACAGACATAAATGTGTACAGCTATTTGTTGTTGCATTGCCCTGACTCTGATACGGGTACTAGAGTAGGCATGATTATCAGGTAGTAATTGAAGTGTCCAACTGCATTATGACCCTCTGTCCATGCCTACCACTAACAGGTATAGCAACATCTATATACAGTGGATATCACAAGTGTACACACCCCTGTTGGAATCCCAGGTTTGTGTACTGTATGACAATGAGACCACAGAAAATCATTTTATAATGTTTCTCATCTTGAATGTGACCCCTAACCTGTACAATTCCATTGAAAAACAATCAAAGATTTTTCTAGGAAGGTGAGTAACTATTGCCAAGTGAAGATGTGCCATTGTGTTAGAGTCCAAACCAAGACAAAGGGATTCTGTAACCATCTTAAAAGGTGCATACACAATATATCAGTTTAAGGGTGTGCACACTCATTCAACTGGCCTATTGTACTGATTATTATTTCCATTTGTTTTCACAGACCAGATTGTTATGTTTTCAACTGAATTGTACAGGCTATAGGTCACATTAAAGGTGGGAACTGTTTTGAAATGAGTTATTGTGGTGTCATGTTTCAACTGCACAAATACCAGGCATTGTAACAGGGGTGTGCACCCTTTATATCCACTGTAGCTATATGGACTCAGCAGTACCTGACCTGTATAACCAGCCTCCAACAAGGTAGAGTAATCCCCTATGGTGGACAGTAGCAATACACAAACCACATAATAGGGTGCTATATTGGCTGTACAGGGACACATAGGTGCAGGCAACAACTTTGAAGCAAGTCCACCTCTATCTGAGCAAGTATGTAAGTTCACAGGTGACTTCCTGTAAGGCTGACTATGACTATAAATGAGATAGATCCACACCACCAAGGACAATTGCAACAGTGTCTCCGCGTATGTTTTTAATCTCAGAGGAAACAACACAATTCACCCTGTACTGGGGGTAAAGAACACCTCATACACACATGCCATGGTTATGGGCAACCTGCATCAGACAGATTAGGTGGTAACATTGCTACCCTGTCCACCTCAGTTGTACAGGGGGATATGCACATCAACCACACTCTTCTCCTCAGTAATGACGAGCATGTACATATTGCCTAGTAATGGCAACAACAGCAAATCTCCAAGTGGCATAATAACATCACTATCTGCCGCCTACATGAACTCAAGCATGTGCTCACAGCTACATTACACACCACAGTAAAGCACAGACCTGCCACCATCCACATGGAGATGCCCACTGTCAACCCTCTACACAGACATGAATGGAGAATAGAGGATTATGCAATTAAGTGTTCAACACTGGAGGGAATAACATAGCTCAGGACCAGGAGTGTAAGGCAAGCTGCTACAGCCATGATAGATTGGAGGGTTATGATGTAGTTTGGATCATTTGCAAGTAATATCCACTGTTGATGTGCAATTTGTCAACCGCATGAGGTTCTGTGATCTTTTTTCTGTTTATGTCTTCAAGGTAACATGCAGAGGGCTCACCTACCAGCATTCTCTGTTGGGGAAGCTGACATAATCACCCAATATGTGATTGAACATTATGCCCTGTTATTTGGATGGAGAGCAGAAGATGTGCTGGAGAGGACCACTCTGTGTAACAATCTGGTCCACAGGGTAAATGAATCCAGCCTGCACAACAGAATGTATGAGCAGATGCAGCATTAGGCCACTGACCTCATCTGCCATGCCTGTCAACAGGCTGCTGCTGTAGTGAGGGACCAGATTGCCAGGCACCCAGTATTACTGCTGCACAGGTTAAAACAGCACTGTCCAAGTCCAAGAACACAGCTTCTATGGGACCTGACAGTATCCCTGGCTGTGTTCTGCATGAACTACAGAGTGAATTGGCACCTCTCCTGTGTGCTCTGTTCAATCACAGCCTCACCTCAGGCTTTGTCCCTACCGAATGACACACTGTTACAGTCATCCCTCTCCACAAATAAGGAGCGACTACGGACCCCAGGAACTATCGCCCCATTAGCCTGATGAGTCTGATATGCAAAGCTAAGGAATGCATCATCATGGACCTAATAAACAAGGATATAGAGACTATCCAAACTCTGGATCCTACACAGTTTGGTTTTGTGAAGGGTAGATCATGCCTTTTCAACTTGGTTAATTTCTTTGAGTCAGTCACCATACCTGTGGATGAAGGTAAGGTGGTTCATACAGCCTACCTTGAACTGGCCAAGGCCTTTGATACCATTCCACTCAGGAATCATAGAAAAACTTACTAAGCTAGCCATCAACATCTATATCACTAGGTGGGTTGCAAACTGTCTCACAGATAGAACCCACAATGTGAAAGCAGCTGACTCCAAGTCAGACTGCCAACCAGTCACGAGTGAAGTCTCACAGGGTTCCGTACTGGGTCCTCTCCTGTTTGGTATCTACTTCTCTGAAGTCCAGGCCAGAAATGAAGGGACTCTGGCTGATAAAGTTCGCAGATGATTGCAAGTTGGGAGCTATTATTAATTCCCTAAGTGATGCTGATATCCTACAGAAAGGCCTCAATGAGACCAATGACTGGTGTCAGAACCATGGCTTTAAGCTCAATGCCAAAAATTGTGTCTTCATCCCCTTTGGGAAAAACCCAGTTCCCTTGAATTACCAAATTGATGGTAGTCCACTGAACCCTGAAGGTGTTATAAGAGATCTGGGAACACAGGTTGACAGCAACCTCTCTTTTCACGACCACATTGCCACTGTGGTCAGAAAGTCCTTCTATGTGACACATCTCATTACTAAGGGTATTGCATCCAGGAAGAAAGAGGTCATTGTCTCCCTCTACTCTTCCATTATTTGGCCAATCATTGAGTACAATGCCCCATTTGGCATGTACCTGACTAGACAACTACAACAACTGGAGAGGCCGCAAAAGTACCTCACAAAGAAGATCCTAGGCCTTGGCCTTAAACACATCATATATGGACAGACTCAAAAAACTCCAACTATTCTCTGTCTCATATCGCCTACTTAGAGGCGATCTCTGCTTGACTTACAAAGCCATGTCTGACCCAGCTCTGTTAGAAATACCCACATCTAAAGAAATCCCAATCCCTCTGCACCACACACTCCAGAGACCTCAACCTCATTACCACAATCAACAGAACATGCTGCAGTGACAGGTTCATAACCCACAGACTGCCCATGCTATGGAATAGACTTCCCATACATGTCAAGAAGAGCACCTCACTGGCTCTCTTCAAGAGAAATCTTGATGCGTGGATGGGAAATAGAAAATTCACCCCTGGGATCACTCCAGTGGTTCTACTCGACAGAGGCACTATGAACTAAGGTTGGGTGGCACGATACCAGGGTAATCCTCTGGGCTAAGCTTGTAAATGTTCCAGGGCCATTAGCCTAGTATATACCTATGAACCTATGAATCAGCTAGCCACAGGTGGGGACCCAGCCATCCAGCCCCCACTGACACCCAATGAGGATCTCCTTGCCAACTTTGGGGCACCCGACCAATGCACAAGCCATGAAGCTGAGAAAAGCATTGTGGAGTTGGATTGCACACACACACTGGACAAGGAGCATGCAGGTAAGGGACCAGTGGGGATTAATACACTAATGTAAAACACATACATGTCTCTGAATTATATCGACATCCATGTGTCAGGTCTGATTGCAGTTGTGGATGGGGTTTTCTATTGCACAGAGGTGCACATTTATGGTTAGGAAAGAACATTGTGTATTATTGGGGTTAGTACTGTAAATGTGCAGAAATGCTGCATCAATCCTGTACCAAGGCCACATGTGAGTCTGCTGACAATGACTTCCTCTCACAACTACCTAGGACCCTCTGGTTCACATATGGGGCAGCAGACTAAAGCTGGTGAGTATGACATTGTTCTGTTGTTGCCTGGCAATACCCTAGGCATGTGAAGGGCATGCAATTTACCATGCACACGACTATCAGTAATAGCTGTATTGCTTTATGTAATAGCTATATTGCTTTATGTGCATATTCACTTGTGGTGGCGTTAACTGCATTGCATCACAGTGGTCACCACTGGGGCCTATATGATGTGAATTCAACATTCCAGCATATGTCACAACTTGTCAGTGCCAAGACGTCTGACAAGAGACCAGTAAAATGGGCTGGACAAACGGCCTAAGGTAGAGACATGTGTGACACATTAGTGGTATACAGTGGATATAAATTGTGTACACACCCCTGTTAAGATGCAAGGTGTTCCTGTTGCATACAAATTAGGACCACAATATGTCAGTCCACACCTCTTCCAGCCTTTAATGTGACCCATAACATTAACAGTTCACTTGTAAAACCAAGCATCTGGATTCATGTATTGCGCTTACATGGGTGGCCACCTGTGAGGGTGGTAGACATTGTATCAGCATGATGTTTCAGTCAGGTATGATACCTCATGCTGCCATATGTGTAAGTACACTCACTGTGGCCTATTTGGCTACAATATCATATACATGGGCATTGTTAAAGCACACAGACTACTTCCAACCATGTATAGGTTGCAAACATCTGGGTATTCCAGACACATCTTTACAGAGGACTGTACAATGATTTAACCTGCAGCATGTGAGGCAGATGCTGCTATCACACTATATAAAGTAATGGCAGTGGGTGGTCGCCAGCCGTGTATGGTACACACATCAAAATGGTATAAGTCACACAAGATACAATCCTTACACACACACACACACACACACACACACACACACACACACACACACACACACACACACACACACACACACATATACAGTTGCCCAGCATTGGGATTAGAAATCCTGCCTATTTAGGTATTTCTACTATAGTGCTTCACAATTATCAGACACACCATAGAGCTTATACATTTATAACTAATCCAAAGGTACATCTAAGGTGGATGACATCAACAGAACTACTAAATTGGAGCGAGGGGAAGTGTAAAAGGTAGTGCACAGGTCAAAAATGGTTCAACCCACACACTACATCATTCTCACACAAACACACTCACCCATCCAGTTACCAGTAGGATAACTAAAACTCCTGCCTATCTAGTTATTGCTATTATAGTGCTACTCAGTTATCAGATGTGCCCCAGAGCTTATACATTTTTTCCTATTCCAAAGGTACTTCTAAGGTGGATGACATCAACAGGACTACTAGATTGGGGCAAGGGGAAGTGTGAAGGGTAATATACATGTCAAAAATGGTATGAGCCAGAAAGTACATACTTCACACACACTCTTGCTAGTATTGAGATTAAAACTCCTTCCTATCTAGTTATATCTATTATAGTGTTACATAGTTACTGCATGTACTACAGAGCTTACTGAATTTTCACATGGCCAAAGCTGCTGATCACTGCACAGCAGAGGTACAGTATTGCAAGTGGCAGAAAGTCTGCCTTCAGTTCCACCCTTACATCATGCTAGTTCTTTCTGTCTTGCACTTCAAATAGCTTTGCACTTCACCAGGTTATTGCATCAAGAAGTGTGGCACACCTGGGAGACATCAGCAGTGCTTGTTTATCACATAAGTAGCCCCAGTATTACTAGTTATGTCCACCCCTTAGCATGATTGAAGGGCAGTTTTCTGTGCTTTCACCCATTAATCTGGTGCACTTGTCCATTCTGAGGCAGTGTTGCAAGTGCCTCATGTACACAGACAACCATCCCCTCTAAACTCAAAACACTCAGACCTGTGAGAGCTACTCATATATCACCCAGTGTGGATATATGCACTCTCCAGCATAGACTGGACTTGCAGGTCAAGAGGATAAGATCAACACCTGCACCACAACATGTGGAACATATAGCTTACCATGACACCCACTTTGACAGTCATAACATACAGTGTAAAGCCACACACCTAGCTTCACAGAGGCACTCAATGGACATTTATCCAAACAGCACAGACCAGCAAGACAGACACCCAGTCAGACACCACAACATGGCACATGCCAAGGGACACATATTTAACCTACACAGTGTGCCCCTCAACCTATGATCCTAAGGCTAACCACCTTGCACAATACAGTGATCATGGGTAACTCAATACTGAGGCATGCACATATCCCACTCACTAAGTTGAATATGGAGCAGGTAACAGCCAAATGTCTATCACATGCCAGCATCCAACACATGACACAGCCAGTCATGGCACTCCACAACAACTATGAGTATCACTCTGTATCCATGTGGGTGTGAATGACTTGGGAATGACTTGGGACACACCTTTCTGGACTACATGGCAAGATACATGGTAGAACTCTCTGATTATGTGGTCCAGGCAGGTGTGACAGTAGTCCTGCAGTGTACTGCCATCACCCAGAATGATGCTGAGGTACTATCAACAGATGATTGACTGCAACATTGGCTTACATGTTTTGTGTCATTCTCAGGGGATCAAGTACCTCTCTGCTTGGGATGACATGATTGACAGAACTCAATGACTTGCCACAGATGTCCTACATCTGTCAGCACTGGATTTCCAGGTACTGGATAAGTGTCTTGCCACCCCTATGATGCCTTATTAGGCAGTGTTCCTAATGTAATTAACACCATAACAGCTACATGTGTATGCAATCGGAGGCCATGCTGTTCAACAGTAGACATCCAACTGTCAGGATACAGTCACTCAAAGCACTCATTGGAGTGGAGGACATTAACATGTCTGCTGTAATGGAGATGTGGTTCATAGCAGCAGACAGCAGCCCTGCGATATCAAGCTATAACACATTCCACAGCTATCAGCCACCAAACATGGACCACACCATGCTGCCACAGGTGGTGTTGTCTCCATATTCATTATGGATAGGAATAACTCCAGACTAGTATCTCAGCATAATGCATTGGAGATACTTCCAGTACAACTGCCTTGGAGTAATAGTGCAATTCAGACCATAGCCTGCTTTGGGTCCACATCTATGTCCAATGTAGACTGTCAATGCACATTCCTCAACACCCTGCCATCTATGATGGTCCTAGACAACACTGACATAGTATGAGACTTCAACTACCCCTCCATCACCTGGGGAAAGTGGCCAAGTGCCAGTACAGTGGCCCAACACTTCCTGGGATTCATCAATTCCAATGCCCTGGACTGGCTCATACTGACCCCCAGTAGAGGATGCAACAACCTTGTCCTGTATTGACTACTTAAATATAGGACTGTTGCTCATCCACAGATGTCAAACCCTGCATAGTAACAGCCACATAGGCTGTAATCAACATGGAACTCAACATGTCAGCCACACCCGCCACAAAGGCAACCACCTTGCAAAACCTCTCCAAAGCTGACTTTGCAACCATGAAAACAGGGTGGATGACTTCACTGCACCCATGGCAATGGAAAATAGCTGCATGACTGTTGAATCATACACATATGCACAAACAGGTATATGAATGTATGGTACGAGTCAGAGCCAATAGAACCCAGACCTGTTCTCCAAACACTGGGAGACAATGTGATGGTCCCCTGCCATTATTAAAGTGTACAACAGAAGGAGGACACTGTTGCAGAGAAAGATGGTATCCCGTGATAGCTGAGCACCCTTATTAGCCTCAAACACAACTTGGGATACCTCATGGAATCCCCTACAGGCATCTATGAAGGTAGACATGCAGCAGACACTGATGACAGTCACAACAGCCATTGACAGTTACATCAATGACCTCCACAGCATTAAACACAAGTGCTGTGGGTTACTGCACAATACTAATACCTATCCTGAGACAACAGATATTGGCCACAGTCTTGGCAACTCATTCATTGCCAGCTTTACCCTTCTCTTCCCCACAAGTGAAGTGCTGAGTGAATATATTCTCACATGCTGTATCCTGTTTCTGTTCTAGGTGTCTGTGTGTCACCAGGATGTGGCCCTGCAGCAAGACCAAGGGGTATGGCAGTGTGTTAACACATCCACCATACCTTAGGCAGGGTACAGCTGTATCTACAGGGATTTCCCAGGTCTGAGACATAGTGAGTGTATATGCCTTACAGATTATAAGGCTGAGGGTTGCACATAGGTATATATTGATTTACAACATATGTTGGAGAGTGGAGAGTGGAGAATGGTACATTTTGTGGCTTGGACACACCTCCAGTTGCTAATAACCCCAGTCACAGGTGATATTCATCTACTAAACACACTAAGTTTACTATACACACACACACACACACACACACACACACTCACACACACACACACACACACACACACACACACACACACACACACACACACACACACACACACACACACACACACACATTTGCCAGTACTGAGATCCATAGGTTCACTGCTTCATAGGTGTGGAGTAGGTGAATGGGATTGAAGGTTCTACAAGGCTAGCTGAAGGGAATACCCTGGTATTAGGCCACTTGACAATAGTCCCCAGTGTGGCTCAGGAGTATAGTCACTGGAGTGGTCTCCAGGGTTGGGTATTGTGTTCCCCATCCAGTCATCCAGATTTCTTTTGTGAGTGGCCAGTGATGTGCACTGCTTCACATGTATGTGATTTATATTCCATAACATGGACAGTGTCTGGGTTATGCACCTGCCCGACATGCAAGTTCTTTGAAGTGTGGAAGTGTGCTTGAGGTCTCTGGGGGATGCTGTGTGGACATATTGGTATCTTCAGATGTAGCATTCCTGACCTAGTTTGGTGAGACATGGCTGTGTAACTGAGGTAGTGATTGCACCTACATAGACAGTATGATACGAGGACTCATTAGAGTTATTGGAGAGTGTCCATACAGAGCATGTGTCTAAGGCATGGTATTGCCTTTGTGGGCTATGTTTGCAGACTCTACAGTTGTTTCAGGTGTCCAGTGGGGAACATAGTAAAAGGGCCACTATACACATTGATTGGGCTACTGAGGGGATGATACAGGGTTACCATGTGCTTTTACTTGCTGAATAACACACACTTAGTCAGGAGATGTAACATATCAAAGTACCTTCTGATGTCAGAGGCACTGTTGTGGTCATCAGACAGCTGACTGTCAACATGTGTTCCGCATTCTGTTATAACAACGTCACTGTTCAGTGGACTACCACCAGTGTATTACTTCATGTGAACCATGGTGTTCCCAAAGGTAATGGCGGCACATCTCTTGGCATTGAGGTAATGTCCAGGGTTCTGAAAACAGTCATAGGTGTCAAGTGGCCTTTGTGCATGATGTCAACATCACATGGATTGGGAATGCTAACACCCACCTTACTGTTGTATGCAAACATTTTTAGCCATGATGCCTTTGCATTTTCCTGCACCTCAGAAGGGTGTAGATCCCAAACATTAGAGGACATGGATCTGTATCCTGTGTGACACCAGTCATGTGTGGTCATTGGTTTGACATGGAGTTCACTGCAATCACAGCATGGGTACTATCTGTGAGGCAATTTGCAGGAGAACTACTGATATAGTGGTTGCTTCCTAGCCAAATGTGTTTGTGTATGAATCCTGTGAGGAGAGTGGTCTCGGAGTCTTAGAAGGGTTGCCTATATTGTTAACTATTCCATACTGTCATATAGTCATTGCACATAGCACTACACATTTAGGGTTGTGGATTGTCTACCCCAACCTTTATGGTGTTTGACAACTGTTGGTCTTGAAATGTGGACATTTGGGACATATACTAGGTCATCAATATAATAATTTAGCAAAACTCACCACCCAATGGATCTATATGCCATCAATATAATAATTTGGCAAAACACACCCCTCAATGGATCCTGTTATTTCACAATCACATCAACCCAGGATACTGATGTCAGTACTGACTTTCGAACCCCTACCGATCTATGTATTGTTACTAGAGTGTTATACATTTCCAGCACAAGCCACAGAGCTTAGAGGATGGAGGTTGTCCCAAGGTACTTCTATGGTAAGGAACATCACCAGCCCTTGTAAATACTGGCATTGGGTGATGTAGTGGGTGAGAGATTTCATAAAATACTTTACCCTACATGCACATTTACATTTGCAAGGAGTGAGGTTCAAACCTCTATCTAACTATGTTTTCAGACCTTTAGGTTGCACATTTACCACACACACAACTGACCTTACATGGTTTATGGTTGCCAACAGATACTTCTAAGGTGAATGATATCTGAAGGACTGCTAAAGTAGGGCACTTAGAAGTGTACTGGGTGTAAATGGGGCTAAAATCTTTAAGGTACAAACACACACACACACACACACACACACACACACACATATATATATATATATATATATATATATATATACATATACATTTACAGACACACACACACACACTTGCTAGGAATGAGATTCAAACCCCTACCTATGTAGTTATCGCTACGACATTGTTACGCATTTATCACATGCGCCACTGAGCTTATAGGAAGCACAGTGTCCAAACATACCTCTAAGGTGAGTGACATCAGCAGCCATTGTAAGGTACTACACTTTGAAATGTACTGGTTGTGTATGGACACAAAATACTTCAACCTATAGATATACATACACACACTCACACTTTTACAATTGTGGGTATTGAGATTAGAATTCCTACCTAAGTAGTGTTTTGCACTACAGTATCACACAGTTATTGTGAGCATCACGGAGCTTATATATTGGAGAGCTGTCCACAGGTATCTTTGAAGGTGAATGACATCAGCAGCAGTGCTAAAAGAGGGGTAAGGGAAGTGTAATGAGTGTGAATGGCCTCAAAATCATGTCTCTACAAAGACACACATTCTCTTTCACACAAACACACGCATTTTCACAACTAGGATTAGAACGTCTACCTAACTAGTTTGTTACACTATAGCATTATGCCATTATTACAAGTGCCATGAAGCTTATATGTTGGCAATCTGTCCAAAGGTATCATTGAAGGTGAGTGACGTCAGCAGCAGTGCTAAAGGAAGGGTAAGGGAAGTGTAGTGAGTGTGAATGGCCTCAAAATCATGTCTCTACAAAGGCAGACATACTCTCTCACATATACACACACATTTTCACAGTTGCCAGGACTAGGATTAGAATTCCTACCTAACTAGTTTTTTATACTATAGTATTACACCGTTATCGCAAGTGCCACAGAGCTTACATGTTGGGGAGTTGTCCAAAGGTATCTTCAATGGTGAGTGACATCAGCAGCAGAGCTAAAGGAGGGATAAGGGAAGTGCAGTGAGTGTGAATGGCCTCAAAATCATGTTTCTACAAAGACACACACACTCTCTTAAACAAAGACACACATTTTCACAGTTGCAGGATTAGAACTCCTACCTACCTAGTTGGCTATACTACAGTATTACACAGTTACCTCAAGTGCCACAGAGCTTCTAGGACTACACGCTCCCTAAAGGGTTATTTCAGGGTGACTGACATCAATAGGAGTGCTAACGCAGGGCAATGGGAAGTGTAATAATGAGTGTGAATGGCCTCAAACTCATTCATCTAGAAACACACACACACTGTTACACACAACATTACATTTGATAGGACTGAGATTACAAATGCTACATGAATATTTATTTGTACTATAGTGTTACACAGTTATCACAAGCACCACTGAGACTATAGGGCTGAGGTCTAACAAAAGGAATTTCTAGAGTGAATGACAGCACATCATGTGATATAGGCCAATGGGATGTGTACTGGGTGGGAAAGGCCTCATGATGGGATTCTCTGTCACTGTTTGTCTCTCTCTTCCCCACATCTCTGTGTGTATTTTTGACATATTATGTTATGTTGGCCTTAGATATGTGTGAGTATTCCTATCCAGTGTGTGTGTGTGTGTGTGTGTGTGTGTGTGTGTGTGTGTGTGTGTGTGTGTGTGTGAAGTATAAATGGTGTACAATTTGGTGTTTGTGCACATATATCTGTGAATAACAGATATTTATAGTCCACTGTGTTGTCAGACATGGACGTGCACAGATATCTGTGAATAACAGATATCTAAAGTCCACTGTGTTGTCAGACATGGGCTTCATTTCTTTAAGTGTAGGAGCATGCCCAGTATGACTTTCTATATTGAGTGCATACATCCATTCAAGGGACAGTTGGACTCCATTTCAGAGTTTCGTGTGCTACAGCTACACCTAGCAACCTGTTTCTGCAGGAAATCTGTAGATAGGGTGCCAATATGGAAACACAACGGGCATAACATACGGGGGATACTGTAACTCTTGCTGTCTGTGCAGCTTGTGTAACATGGATAGTTGTAGCATGGATTTTCTGAAATATGTACTGTTTTACACTGTGCTGTATCATGTCATCAACTACTGACAGATATCATTATTTGCTCACAGTTATTTACCAGGAAAATACAAGATGAATGAAGCTGAGACCAATATTCTGAGGCATAGACTACACATTCTGGCACAATTCTGCCATTGTGGAGGGTAGCTACAGACAATAGACTGCTGGTTCTGTGTAAATGGTCCAGCACCTTGGTAGTATGCTGGCTGGGGATTCCCTTCTTGTGCTTTTCTCAACGTAATTGAATGGCCATACCCTGCTGGGGCCATACATCTCAGCTGTACAGATACACCCGGGTTATCCAGAGGCAGGACTCATATCTGGTCAGTTTACCTTCACATTGTGGTTTACAAGCAGTTCTGTGGCTATCCATTCATGGGTTTGCTGTCAGGGGGTAGTATGGGCAGACATGAGAGTTTCAGACTTCGCACACTCTATGACATCCATACTTCTACACCCCCTGTTATTCTCTGCTCTTCCTAACATTATCAAAGCAATATCTCAGAGGTATCCCTATGGTTGGGCCTTTATACCAGTAGTATTTATGGCCTGGTCCACAGTTCTTGCAGTAAGACATGGGAAGGCATGCTACTGGCATTTGTCAGCATAGCCTTGCATTTGTTTTCTGTTTACTGTGTTAGGTTGTCAGTTAGGACCCCCTGACATTTTGTACATTGGCACTATGGGTGAGGCATGGGCCTTTGCCAGAGGACTGTAGGCCATTTGAGAGTGCTGCAGGCCATCTGTAGCAGACCAGTGTATTCTGTCACTCATACGTTCCCAGGCTGCAAGCCAGTGGATTACCCCGGGGTGACAGTGGTAAGTGGTTGAGGTGTTCTTGTCAATCCTTCCTGTTCATACTGATCCATGAGTCTGGATATGGGAAGGTTGTTGCTTACAGCTAGGGACATACCTGGATGGGACACCTATTCAGCATGCAGCATCATGTATGCATTCTCATACAGAGATGGGTTAATGCTGTACTCATTCCCTACAGCAAGGATATGACCTATGATAAACCTGTGGCTGATGGTGGGGTGAGTTGGGTGCATGTGTGATATGGAAGCTACTGGCACCTGACTCACAGATATACCTGGGGAATTCTCCTTATGCTGCCTTGTGTCTGGACATGGGCAGCCTGTCATTACTTTATAAACTGTGCCTTTTGTGGTCTGCCAGTGATTGTCCAGACTACCAGTATTCCATACTAGAGGGACAATTAATGTGATGCTAACCTCTATGTATAATTCCAAAGTTGTGTGCAGTTGACAGTTATTTTATATGCACTCTGTGTAGGGTACTTCCACCTGTGTACTGTTTCTATGT
Organism: Protopterus annectens; assembly: GCF_019279795.1. Lineage (NCBI taxonomy): Eukaryota > Metazoa > Chordata > Ceratodontiformes > Protopteridae > Protopterus > Protopterus annectens. Next base: position 838,302,121 of record NC_056729.1, on the reverse strand, counting down.
ATGGGCCCCTGTTCATGGTGTGTACAGCTTTCCGACAGTGACAGATATTGACATCTGGACAGTGAGTATGTACAACTGCTGACATAGTTGTAGCTGAGAAGCAGTGTGGTTGGGACTGCAGTTGTTGGAACATGGCCCTGTTGGCCACAGTACTGTACCTAGGCCACTGAGACACAACCATCCAGGTCTACATGCTTGCCACTTCCAGGCAATATTAAACACACAACAAACTTACCACATTTACCCCTGCATATTGCACACATGCAACAATATAGATTGTGACAGCTCTGGCAATCTGTGCTCCAGTGATATTACTCCTCAAACGTACATGTTACTGCATTTCTACTTGGGATTGTGGGGGGGGGGGGGGGAGGTGCTGCACACCTGAAGCCTTTAAACATTTGCAATGACTGCACCGGTATTTCAGTTAATCTGTTGGCTTCCATTTCTTATTGTATTGTGACCTATCACGCAGAAAGGAGGCATATCAGTAGAGTACACATGATAGATTTTAATGGCATAAGTTTCAGTTTCAGACTTCTTACCCTTCAGAACTAAAATGCAACTGCCAGACCTGTTGTATTATGTCTGTGTGGGTCTGTAGGGGGCGCTGTTCACCACTGACATAATTTGGGGGCCTTAGCCTGGCCTTTTTTTATGGTCATCTACACCTGCCCTGCTGGGTGAGGCTGGTGGTGGGTATGTGACCCTCACTGACATCCATGTTTGTGACCTATTGACACCCACAGTTATTTGGGCTATCACATGTACTGCAGTGGGGGTTGTCACCTTGTGTAGTGCTGCCTAGTATGTCCACACCAGTATTTGTTATGGATTTCCTGCTATCCCATATAGCTGTCAGCTGTCTGCTGCTGTCCCATTCAGCCACCCAATTCCCTTGCATTCTTGCATCCATACCATACATACAACTAACAGAACATACTACTCCATTCAGTAATTGATAGGAAGGGTGACTTACCTTGTTGCTGGGCCAGTATTGAGGATGGTGCTGGAGGGCGGACTATGTCAGATGCAGGTATTACACTCCCTATACATAGTAAAGCACAGGTAATGTTGTGTTTGGTATCCATATTACTGTATGTGTAAGTCAGAGAGAGGTATGAGTCCCTGGGTCCCTACAGTGTCAGTGTATGTACTATGCATTGCTCTTTGCCAAGGACAGGGCATACTGGTTAAGCCTCCATCTGCCTATAGGGACAGGCTCAGGAAGTTCCTCTTTCAAGTCCCTCTGTGACTGTGCTGGCCTTGGCAATGGTAGGGGGCTGTGTGGCCCTACCCCATGCTGTTCCTGCTGCAGCTGTTTCCAAAGGATCATATTGTGTAGCATGGCACATACTATGACCATTTGTGTACATGTAGCTGGAGAGTACTGCAAGTCTCCAGCGGATATGTCAAGGCAGCGGAACTGAGACTTGAACAGCCCAAACACATCCTCTGTAATGATCCTGTTTTGTGCGTGTGCCTCATTATGGCATTTTTGTTCAGATGTGTGTGCTCCACCATCACAGGGAACTAATGGCTCTGCTGGACAGAGGCACAGGGAACTAATCTAAGGGGGCAGCGAAAGCTAACACATTCTGGCTAGGCTTATAGATGCCCTCGCACAGATAGCCTAGTACTTATCTATGAACCTATAAACCTATGATAGGTGTCATCAGCCACAGCTCCAGTGCATAGACAATATCCCCCACTAGATATGGGATGCCCCCCCCGGCAAACCCCTGATACAGCTGTGAGGAATGCTAGATGTGGGAGTCATGATAGCTTCCAGGGCTGCCAGCACACACATTCATGATAATGCCCTGGCATCGCATACGACTTGGGAGTTGATGGAGGGGAAGCACTTGTGGTTTATGTAGACCCTACCTTGCTCCTCAGGTGGTGCTTTGATGTGGATGTGTGTGCAGTCTATAGCACCAACTACCTCAGGGTATTCCTCTATACTGTGGACAAGACACATACTTCTGGTCAATGCCTCATGGTTGTTGGGGAGATATATATGCTCATTGGCATGTGGTGTCATGGCATCCAGGAAATGGTGGAGTACCCTGGATGCTGATGCCTGTGAGACCCCCATGATATCCCCAGTTGGTCTTTGGAAGGTACCTATGGCTGGTATTCTTAAGCCTACACATACCTTGGTATCAACTGGGATGGGTTCCCATCTGTTGGTTCTGTGTGTGAGGCGGGGATGGCACAGCTGTATGATTTTCTGCAGAATGTCCCTGTCCACCCTATAGAGCTCCACTATCACTAGCTCATGTAGGCCCTGGTGGGTTACCCTGGGTCTGTACACTCTTCTCCTCCTCCTCACTGTGGGTCAATTATCAGCATTCTCCTCCTCACCACCCACAGTCTCTAGCACATATTGATGGAGTAAAGCAGCAGCAGCCTCTAACATTTTTAGTTAGTTCTGACAGTCAAAAATCCCCCATCTGTGTACACCAGTTGTATAGAGTTTGTGGGAAAAAAACAGTCTGAAAGGTATTTGCTTAGTTTATAGTAGTGTGCTAGGCTGCTGCATGTGTAATTGGCTGATTCTGATATGTTCCACCTGCCAGCTATGCTAGTTTTCCTTGATTGCCTTCCTATTGCTGTTTTTCCTTCCCACTTCCTTCCTATTTAAGCCCCAAGGTGTGTTGTGCATACCCAGTGCTGAAATGTAAACAATGCTGCCATTTCCTCTTTTTTTTTTTTTTTTATGTTTAAAACCCAGTGCGCATTGCGCTCACCCATTTAGGCGATGTACACAGTGCTCAGACACATCTGACACCCCCCCCCCCTTCCTTAGCTGTGCTTAGCTAAGGGCAAACATGGGCCACAGAGCTCCATTGAACTTACAGCAAGCATGCCACACCCCCTTATGAAGTCATCCAGCTCTTAGACTTGCACTGTTGTATTGCTGCACCTACACGGTTTGGTACAAGCTGATACTTTGAAAAAATATGCGATTAAGCATAGCTCCCCTCATTTGCATACTCGAGTGTGTAGGTCATTAGTTACTGCACTAAAACAGACCCTTTTCCCTTGACAACCAGTGCTCCCTGGTGTTGTTTACATTCTGCATGTCATTGACTATAATGGCAAAATGCAGGTTTAACTTAAAATTGAGTTTTCCTATTTTTTTTATTTTTTTATTTTTGGCATAATCCCATTTGCTTGCCACTGCCCTATGCTTAAACAGCTGAGATTGGCCAAAAGAAGTTTAATTTTCATAATAATTAATCAATTTTTAAGGCCAATGGCATTATATTTGGCCACTGGCATGTCTGATCTACATAATACATGCTTTTTATGAGCTGTCATGCCTCCGTTATGTCAGTTGCAGAAATGTACTCAGTTATTTCTGAATACATTTCTGCACTGTCACTGTTCTAGCACAGAGACCTTGTTGAATCACTAAACCACCTAATTTGCATGTTTTTCACCAGCAAATAAGTTGATTTGCATGTTTGCCAGTTTTCCATGCTGGGACAGTGTAGGGCCACTTGTGCACGTGAAAACGGCACTATCCTGAAACACTCGGTGGCCATTTGGCATGAAGGAGCTCCTACACTGTTCCTTTATGGAATTTCTAGCTTCCTGAATCTCGGGGATAGTGTTCTAAGGCTAATGAAATATATTTCCATTCCTAAAATCATTGATATCCCTAGTTCATTTACACTTTTCTGTTTTTTCAAGTCGTTTCTCATAGACTGTAAAACATTTCAACATATCACTATAACAGTGCAAATAATCTTTGTAACAAGAAGTGCATGCTTAAAGTGCCATTTTTCACTGCTAACATATCATTTTGCAGCTCTTTTTCAGTATCCATAAAAAAACTAAATCATAAAGGTTATGTAATCAGCACTGAATTTAAGATTTAATTCCTGCCATTTTTTTAAGCAACATCAGGTAGGTGTTACATAAGTTGGCATTTTTAATATATGTAAACCTCATGGAACAATCCCTAGTTCAAGGTATGGTTGAATGTTAAATACTGCCATTGTAACCATATAAAATTTTGTACCTTTTACTTCAATGTCATAATCTGCTGCAGGATTGTAGTCTGTCAAACACCAGGCATGGATTCAGCAGCTATTCAAGGCTACTCATGTTCTTAACAAAGGGTTAGAATGAATGGTTCAAAACATTATCCTAATGTTAATGAACTCACGTCAAATTTGATAGTAGCTGTGTCTCTGGAACAACATCCATAATGCTGATAAAACTGGTGTTCAGTTCAATGCCATACAGAAAGAAATGAAGTTTGGCAACAAATCAAGTTGTCCCAGGACATCTTCATGGGGGGTTAGGTTGATATTAGGGGGAGTTAGGTGGGTTGGGGAGGTGAAAGGGTTAAGTGGAGGCAGGGATGGTTGGGAGGAAATAAGATAAGGATGGGGAGGGGCTTAAGGGGTTTAGACAAGTGTAGCTGGGTAGGCAATCACATTTTAACTTGCTACAGTAGGTTTTCATCCATGACGACCTATGGGCCTTGGAGTAGTGACTGTGGAAGAGGTGAGTGGTATTCAGTGGCAAAGGTTGGTGCTAGTAATGTTTATTTATTTGGGGGTGGTCTAGTGTCCTTTTTAGGGATGCAGATTGGTAGACAGGGACAGTTTGTGTTATGGTTTCAGCCATTCTGTTATATGGGGTTTAGGTAAGGTAATGTTGCAGGGCTGTCCATCGAGAGCGTCTTGCTGCCACTGATGGCGGAGGTTATGGCAGCTGGAGTTTGTTTGGCTCACTTGCCTGATGTGAGCAGTGGGTGGGCTGGTACTGATTCTAGGGTATTAGGGGCTCGGTTGGTTATGGCTCCTCTTTATTTGGTTTTTGCCTTCGTTACAGGTTGGATATTGCTCTGCTTTGTTCAGTTTTCACCTCTGTTACAGGAGGTTGGTTTCCTGGTGAAGGTTTTCCCTGGTGCAGTGCTGGCTTGCTGGGATGTCCGTTGCTGCTTTCTCGGGCTTGAGTTGCATCCTTGTGATGGTGGGGACAGTACACATGCGCTGTCTACTTAAGGCTTCACATTTTAAAAAAAAAAGGCGATGAACAAAGAGTGGTATGGAATGTGAGTGGTGCCATTCATTGATAGAGTTTTTCATGGTTGTTTTGGTGGAGTGGTGGTTGCCTTGGCATCGCGGTTCAAGGCTCGGTGTTGGAGGCCTCTCTGGCGGGTTTTAGATATGTCATGTTGCTGTGGGTGGACAGCAGTGTGGGAGGGATGGCAGGTGGAGCAGAATATTTTTTGAGTACTTTGTTTGCTGTTCGAGATCTTGGCATTGGTTTCTTGCTGTTTGTCTTTTTGTTTGGTCCATGAGCTGTTGTTTTTCTCTGTGGGTTGTGGAGATGGTCTCATGGGCTTGGTGAAGTCAAGGAGGTTTATTGAGGTCAGGGAGGAAATTGTCAGGAAGGTGTCAGGCTCTGTTTTGCGGCAGGTTGGTAAGGGAGTGCCAGTGGATTGTGTACTTGGTTGTTTCAGTCATGACATGCCTGGGGGAGCAGGGGACAAAAGTTTTTTTTGCTGTAGAGAGGAAAGGTGGGGTGGCCTATCAAACTCAGTGTTTTGTTGGTTACTTTTATCGAGGCGTATATTATTATTGTTGAATGTGAATGGATTGACATGTCCATTTTGGATGGCTAGGGTGTTCCACTATTTGAAACAGCTTTGCTTATGGGTGGGGGCAAGGCCTGGGGTGTTGACAGACCACCATTGCAGACAGTGTTTGTAATAAAGTGTTTATAGCCATGTTGAGGCTATTTCTCTCAAAATTGGTTGTCTACTTGTTGGCAGGTGTTGCTTCGCTGCTTGAGTGTGTCTGTCGATGGGAGGATGCAGGGGGTACTGGCATGGTGTTGGCCTGGGGTTTTTGGGTTGAGCTTTTGCAGGTGTTTATTCTCGTCACTACAAATTCTATTGTGAAGTGTACTTGCTTCAAAAAGAGAAAGAAAAGGGGATCTTTTTTTTTTTTTTTGAAGAGGTCCAGTGTATAATGAGGAGGTCCTGTGGAATGCTGCCAATGGAAACAGGCTAGTGGTACCTTGGCTCTGGTCTGGATGTGGCAAGGTGTGCAGAAATATACATAGCCATTAAAAGGAAAAAAAAAAAGCAAAGACTATTGTGGGCTTTGTCAACCTTGTTTGATTGCATTCACTTCATCTCAACAGCTTTCATTTGTGTTGTTGTTCTTGTTTTGCTCTGATGCTTTGCACTTCTTTGTGTGTTGCTTGTCTGGAAGTACACATTTGTGTGTGCAGTCTCAGTGGCCTAGGTTGCACTCTGTGTTTATGTTCATTGGGCCACTGGTCTGGCTTCCTTGTGGTGGTGCATTTTGGGGTCTGATGCGGGGATCTGGTGTGGGGAGGTGTCTCTTGGTGGCTGGGATATTTGTTTGGGGGTGAGGTGCCAACCTGACTGGATTTTCACTGGCTGTGGCCTTTCATTGGAGCTGCTCCCTGTGCATGCATGCTACAGGAGTAACTAGGGTGGGTGGCTATCTGCACTGTTACTATCGTTGGGTGGTTAAGGCATTTGGTGAGGAGAGGGGCTCGGTGGTGGAGTATCTTCTTTTCCTTCCTGGGAGCTGTCCTGTTGTTGGCAGCACTGTGCTGGCTGGTTGGAGGTGTGTTGTCTTGTTTCGTGGGTTTGAGGTGCTCCCTAGTACCAGTAGGGCTGGCGTGCATGCGCCATCCACTTAAGGCTTCTCCTGATGTTAAGAAAAAAAAATGTGTATTCAATCTAAGGCTGCTGGACTGATTTGTATGGGGGATTGTGAAATAATTTTTGCTAGGTTGAATAGTTATTTGGGTATTAGGTATAGTAAATCTACTATGCTGTAACATTTCCTACAGACTAGAACTGTCTGTGTTTGAAATATATGGTTTTAATTCTGTTGACTAGAGGGTGTTTCACACAACTTCTGTAAATAAGATTAACTAGGTAGTTAATAGGCTTACTCCTGGTGGTTTGGTGGGTTTGTGCTTTGGCTGAGCTTGGATTAGGTTAGTGCAGACCACAGCTCTCAGCCTTCCATTTCCAAAATGAGTAAACACTAGCCCTCATAATGTGGAACAAATGGCCAAAATGTGGATCACATCCTAACAGCTGATTAACAGTCTCAACTAGGAAGGTCATAGGATGGTTAAAATATGCTGGTTTTACTTATGGATAAGATCTGTTAATAAATTGATATGATTCATTTCTATTTACCATGGATAGCAGTTTAACATTTCTAACCCTGATTGTGTCACAGGCCCTTTCAATGTGGGACCTTGATAAACATTAAGAATTTAAGAACCCAAATGAGGTACGTTCCTTGTAATGATTTACACTTGAGTGGTATGTTGCAGACTGTGCTCTCACGTAGGCATGGGTAAAGTTAACTGTCAAAAGGGATGGTTGGGAAGTAAGGTTGAAGGATTGGCACACCATGCCTTTTGACATTTGCTGTTATTGCTGTGGGGTGTGGGGTGAGTTGGGGCTTGTATCCAGCTTGGAGGGACATTGGTGGTGACCGGCTGGTCTTTCATGTCCTCGTATAGTGGGACTGCAATTGTGGTACTTGCAGAGGACATCTCGTGGCTTTGTGGGATATCATGATGCTGTTGTTCACGGTGCAGGCCATTGTGGGGGAGGGTAGAGATAGGCTGCCTTTGAATGTGCATTATTTAGTTTACATGATTTATATGTACCCTTTTTCTCTCTTGCAGATGGGGGTTTTGGAATGCTGCTGCTATAATTTGGAATAGATAGGTATAAGGTGGAACCTTCTCTTTCCATTTAGAGGATTTACTTTTGTCCTTTTCTTTGTAGATGTTAGTATCATAAGTACCAATTCTGGTGCTACACAGTGAAATCGCCAATGATGGAAGCAGTGGCGAGTGAGGAGATTACACATGGGGAGCTCAAGTGGGCAACAGTTACGGGCTGAAGTAAGTGGATTTCTAAGTTGATTTTGGTAGAACGTTTATATTGCTAGCCAGAGAAGGACAGGCATTTGAGTTTTGATATCTGTTTTACTAACTGTTTCAGTATGTTAGATCAATGCAGGAAAGTTGATCCTGCTTTTGGGGGTTTGCATTCAATAGTAAAGGGAGCAACAGCCATTTGGCCATAGGTAAGAGTTTGGGTTCCTGCACAGGGCTTGATGAGGTTACATGTAATTTATTTTATTTAGTGCTCATACGTCACTATGGATGGGGTTCAGGTAGGTGGGGGGAGTCACAACAATCTTAGGATCATAGGAAGTTATTGGACTACTGGCTCTGGTGTGATGCTTTTATTCTGGCGGGTAGCACCTATCACTCTTGTCCAAGGGGATATGAGTCATAACAATTAAAAAAAAAGTGGGGGGGCTGGTCCCATACTCTGGTACAGAATTTTGGCAAACACGTGATGGGGTGACAGGGATTCTTGTCAGTGCCTCCATGTTAAGTAATTCTTGGTAGGTGTGCACATGGAATTTATTGTTTTCCTTTTTGTTGCAGATTGCTGAAGTACAGAAGACATCATGCAGTGGCCTGGAAAGTGGATCTGAAAGATGATGCTTTTTATAGGAAGGATGTTCTTGCCTCTGGAATGGGGCACAATGAGGGTCTGAGTAATCATATTATTAAGGCATGTTAGAGCACTGTGTTCAAGTAGTGTGGGAGCTGAGCATTGTGGTGGTATGGGGGGGGCAAGTAGGGAAGAGGTAGGTAGGGAGACAGAGTAAAACAGTGGGGAAGGGATCCCACAGGAGGAGTAGAGTCACAGCATTCACAGGAGCACAGGAACTTTTAGGCTAAAGCTTTATAGTTCTTGGGGTGATTATAGTTACTCATCCAGTTGTTAAACTGTAGTCAGGGGAAGGGCTAATGACGTGTTTGATAGGATGCTGGAGTTGTTCATAATGGGTGGTATCTCTGGGGGTGACAAATTTGTCCTTTGAGTAGATAGTGGTAATGTCACATACTAGGTTAAGGTTTTACAGAGTAGCACAAGGATCATTTCACATGTGGTTTGGGGGAATTTTTGTAAGTAGGGTTTTAGGAAGTATGGTAGGTAGGTGGCTGTGTTGGGGTAATTTTAATAATTGGGTGCATTGTTTACAAGGTTTAAAGGCAGTTTGGTTGCAGGATATGGCTGCTGTAGGTCACGTTTTAATGCCTTACTAGAGGTATAGGTAACATAAGGGAAGTGAGCTTTCTTGCTGGGCATAGGCGAGTTTTCACAAACTAAGTCAAGGGGTGCTGGTTTTCTGGCACATAGAGTTAGGTCATTAAAGTTTTGTAGTTAGACTGTTCTCTATGGTAATTGGGTTACTGCACATCCAGGACTGGGTAGTTTTGTAGGCTAAGCTGATATGCTATAGTTGACAGTGTCCTGGGTTTGAGACTTGATACCAATTGTCCTTCACTGGGTGTTGATTTGAGTTCAAGGGGTTATAGTCAGTGTTTTTTGTTGTGGCTATGGGTGGTCCTTCCGTTCAGGTTGAGCAATGATTAGCACTTTGAAGGAAGTGTCTAAAATGGTATGTATTCTCTTGGTGTGGATGTTCTGGTGGTACAGTGGTGTCACAGGTAATCCTACTTTATTTAGTTTCATTAGGACGTGTTTCAGTGATGGTAGGTCAAGGTGGGTTTCTGACGGGATTCAAAGGTGCTTTACAGAGGATGGTACACCGAATGATGTTTGACTTAACCCTTCCCTTTATGGGAGGTAGTGGGTTGAACAATTTTGGGTAGAAGGGAGGGAGAACAACCTGGTCAGGCTGGTTGGTGGAGAAGAGGAATAGGCTTGCCCTCTTCTTTTCCCCCTCTGGTGTCTGGATGTTTATTTCAAGGATCTTGGGAAAGGAAAATAAGCAGTTGGAGGAAGCTTGCTGAATAGATAAGCAAGCTGAGGTAAGGATGCGGCTTATTTGGTGGAGGGTAATTCAATGAATGGTGTATGAGGTGAGATGGGATGCTGCTTCATAAGTAAAGTAAGTGAGCAGAGGTATGGACCCTGCTTATTGGGCAGGGTGAGTAGGTACACTGCCATGATTAACATTACAAAGATGGTGCTTCATAAGTAGAGTAAGCAAACAGAGGTATGGACGCTGCTTACTGGGCAGGGTGAGTAGGTACACTGCCCTGATTAACATTACAAGGATGTTATGCTGTGTTTAAAATCAACTATGTTTAGTTATAATTAATGAATTTGGTGTACAAAGCTATGTTATGGAAGTTTAATAAAGGTCATCAAATGTCCTTTGGTGTGATGTATTTATTGAAGGGGACCAGGACAAACAGTCAGTTTCAAGGAGTGCAACTGAGTATTTGAGATCAATGGGTTAAATACAACAAATATCATAAACAATATAAACCAGATCTCAACACCAGGAACAAAAGACTCACTTATTTTAATCCAAATACAAATAACAGAGCTTTTGAAAATACTCCCTTCTTCAATGCATATAAAACACAGTTCAAATACAAAACTTTTAAATAAAGCACATGATCCCATCATACATTAAGAGCTCAGCCAGTTATACAGAGAACCTAAAGTTGAAAGACACAGCAACACATATAAAAGTACAATCAAAAGCAACTTTAAAAGCACAACAGATACAGGCAGTTAATAGCAACATTCACTTCAGTTTCATTTGCATTTGTTTAAATGCAGGTTTTAAGATAACTGAAGCATTTAATCCAGGTGCACACCCAGCGTGCAGTTTTAAAATCCACCTGTATACAGCCAGTTCAGTGGCATTTAGAAAATCACCACCGCTTATGTTAAAAATATCCTTTGTATCTCTCTAAATTTAAATGCATGGTGCATACCATTGTCATGAATATGCTTAGCCAAGGAATTAGTAAGTATATTCCTTCTAATTTCTGAAAGATGTTCAGAAATTCTTTCCTTAAATTTTCTATTAGCTTTCCCTATTCAGAAACTAGTGCATGGCATGCAAACAGCTAAATAAACCATATTTTCTGTGTTACAAGTAGCAAAGCAATCAAATTCATAAATATGCTCTGTTTGTGGATGTTCAAAATTAACAGAAGGATCAATCCCTTGCATTTACTAATCTACCATGCAGGACTAATCTAGTCCTGCATGGAAGCGGCAGTTTAAGAGGAGGACGGCAGCATGCCATGCATATTAATGAAGGCACACTGCCTGAACTCCTAATGCTACATGTAGTGTGGACGAGTGCAGGGGGCGTGTCTGAGAGTAGAGCTCTCAGAATAAACATGCCCCTGCAAAGTAGAACAGATGAATGTGTAAATAAATGAGCGAGACTGCTCATAAGTGTTCGCATATCCCCAACAGTCCCCATGTATTCAACAGCAACAGTACACTCAAATAAAACAAAGAAACCCTTTTATTTATTTTTTTAAACCCCGAGTAAAGCTATCCATAGGTGTGTGGGTTTGCCCATCGCTTAGCTATGGTTAAAGCAGCTGAAAAGCTGAAGAGGATAACAAGGAATATATATGCAAATGAAGCAGCACAGCAATAGTGTAGTGGTTAGAGCATCCACCTAACGAACAGGCATTCCTGGTGCACATATCATTTTCCATGTGAAATCTGTATATGAACATATTTTTACATCTTATTGCTGTATAACATACATAATAACATTTAAATGTGAACTGGAGTACTGCATTAAATACACATGTAAAGTGTCAGTGTCATAATGAATAAAGTACTAGTAAGCATGTTTAAGCACAAATAAGTAGTAATAAGCATATATAAGCACTAGTAAGCATGTTTAAGTGAATTTTCGTGGTAGTAAGCATTGCCTACACAGATTAAGCAAAGTAGAAGCTAACCAAGTGTAAGAAACTGTAACCGGAGGATAGCAGTGCTTACCATCGCACAAACCCACGCAAACCCACTTACAACTGCTTTAAAGTGCCTTATTCAGTCTATCACAGTTCAATGCAGTTATTGGATGCACCACATGGGTTACCTGATGTGGAGCACTCAGAACATATATGTGAGGTTGAGTGACACCTGCAACAGGGATACAGTAGATATACAGTAGGTGTTGTACACATGCCTGTCTACATGAACAGGTGCCAGTTCAACACAGGTGCACTCACACAGGGTCACACACACACATTGCCACACATGGCAGGGCCAGGAGTGCAACTCATCACTAGCTGGATTGCCAGAACACATCAATCTGCAGGTATCACATACACCACACGGGTCATATGGAGGCTGTATGGGCAGAGTATGAGGAGATGTCAAACATCAGACAGCATGCTTCAGTATGCCCTGGGGGGTTGTAGTGAGTGTGGATGTGGACATAAGCATCATACAACACACACACAAACACACAGGGTGCCAGTTCTGACATGCATGGGTGCACGTCTACACGAGTGTGTGATGGTCAACTGTGCCAGCAGGCTGTATAAGAGTAGGTGATGGGTATACCTTGGCATCAGGCCATATGACAATGGTCTGCATTGTGGCTCAGGACTATAGTTACTGCATTTGCCCAAACAGGTGTGTATTGCATCCCCATCCAGTCACCTGGGTGACTATTGTGTGTGGCCAGTGCTGTACACCACATTACATGTATGTGTTCCTTAGTCCATGACATGGATGGTGTCTGGGATGTGCACACCTCCCACATGCATGTACAGTGACATGTGGAACTGTACCTCGGGTGTCTGGTTCATGTTGTGAACACAGATTATTATCAGATGTGCCAGTCTTGCCCTCCTGTGGCAGGAACTGGTAATGGGCAGCAGGTTTACCCTTAACCTACATTGATGGCATGCCAACAGCATTTTCTGATGTCTGTGTCATCTCTACATACAGGACATGTTGTCAGGCATGGTATGTTCATTGTGAGTCACATGTGAAGGCACCACAGATGGTGCAGGTGTCCATTGGAGAACATGGTAGAGGTGCACTGTCTGCATGTACATGCATATTGGACAGATGGGCAGGGTGGCATGCCCTCTGTAGCCCACTGCTATCACTGCATAGCTACTGTCTGTGGCCAATATGCAGTGTACTAACCACATATTGGCTGCTGCCTAGTTATGTGTGTTCATATGACACATGGGTTGAGTGTGTGCTCTGGGTAATAGTGGGGTTGCTAACATGGATTGGCTGGCCTTGATATCACATGTATGGGTATGGCTTTGCACCCCAGCCTCCCAGCTAATTTACATCTGTTATCCCTGTATGGTTGACATTGTGATATATAGTAGGGCCACCATAAAATAAATTAGCAAAACCCCCTCCTCATTGCCCACACACCTCTACACAGCATACAAGTTACAAACACACACACCTGTCATGTCTGGGAGTAGAACTCCCACCTAACTACTTTATTACACTATAGCACTACGCAGTTATAGTATGTGCGACAAACATTACAGGAGTACTTTTTCCCCAAAGGTGTATTTCATGGTGAATGACATCAGCAGGGTTACCAAAGTAGGGCATTTCAATTGCACTGCAAGTGACTAGCCTAAAATGCATTGCTCTCTACACAGACAGTGAGACACACACAAAACATCCACAACTGCCATAGGTGGAGATGGAACCCTACTACAGTTCTAAATCACACTACAGCAGTACACAGTTACAGGACACCCTACAGAGATTACTCGGCTATGACTTTCCCACAGGTGTATTTCTAGGTGAGTGACATCAGCAGCCTTGCCAAAGTTGAGTATATGAATTCTAAGGAGTGTGAGTAACCTAAAAAGCATTGTTTGTTACTCAGTCACAGACAGACAGAGACACAAAGACACACATATTCACACACACAGTTGCCAAGTCTGGGGTTAGAACACCTACCTAACAACTTTATCACACTACAGCAGTATGCAGTTGCATGATATGCTACAGGGATTACTGGGCTATTATTTTCCCAGAGTTGTATTTCCAGCTGAGTGACATCAGCAGCCTTGCCAAAGTCAAGTATGTGTATTGTACAGGTTGTGAGTGGCCTAAAAAGCATTGTCCTTTACTTAGTCAGACACACACAAACACAGATTCACACACCAGCACAGTTGCCAGGTCTGGGGTTAAAATACCTACCTCATTACTTTATCACACGACAGCAGTATGCAGTTACAAGATCTGCTATGGAGGTTACTGGGCTATGATTTCCCCAGAGGTGTATTTCTAGGTGAGTGACATTAGCAGCCTTGCCAAAGTTGAGTATGTGTATTGTACAGGGTGTGAGTGGCCTAAAAGGCATTGCTCTCTAATCAGCCAGACACACACACACACACACACACACACACACACACACACACACACACACACACACACACACTTGCCAGGTCTGGGGTTAGAGCACCTACCTCACTACTTTATCATACTTCAGCAGTACACAGTTACAAGACGTGCTATGGAAATTACTGGGCTATGACTTTCCCAGAGGTGTATTTCTAGGTGAGTGACATCAGCAGCCTTGACAAAGTTGAGTATGTGTATTGTACGGGGTGTGAGTGGCATAAAAAGCATTGCTCTTTACACAGTCAGACACACACATTCACACACAAGCCAGGTATGGGGTTAGAACACCTACTTTATCACACTACAGCAGTACGCAGTTACAGGATGTGCTACAGAGTTTACTGGGCTATGATTTCCCCAGAGGTGTATTTCTAGGTGAGTGACATCAGCAGCCTTGCCAAAGTTGAGTATATGAATTCTAAGGAGTGTGAGTAACCTAAAAAGCATTGTTTGTTACTCAGTCACAGACAGACAGAGACACAAAGACACACATATTCACACACACAGTTGCCAAGTCTGGGGTTAGAACACCTACCTAACAACTTTATCACACTACAGCAGTATGCAGTTGCATGATATGCTACAGGGATTACTGGGCTATTATTTTCCCAGAGTTGTATTTCCAGCTGAGTGACATCAGCAGCCTTGCCAAAGTCAAGTATGTGTATTGTACAGGTTGTGAGTGGCCTAAAAAGCATTGTCCTTTACTTAGTCAGACACACACAAACACAGATTCACATACCAGCACAGTTGCCAGGTCTGGGGTTAAAATACCTACCTCATTACTTTATCACACGACAGCAGTATGCAGTTACAAGATCTGCTATGGAGGTTACTGGGCTATGATTTCCCCAGAGGTGTATTTCTAGGTGAGTGACATTAGCAGCCTTGCCAAAGTTGAGTATGTGTATTGTACAGGGTGTGAGTGGCCTAAAAGGCATTGCTCTCTAATCAGCCAGACACACACACACACACACACACACACACACACACACACACACACACACACACACACACACACACACACACACACACACACACACACTTGCCAGGTCTGGGGTTAGAGCACCTACCTCACTACTTTATCATACTTCAGCAGTACACAGTTACAAGACGTGCTATGGAAATTACTGGGCTATGACTTTCCCAGAGGTGTATTTCTAGGTGAGTGACATCAGCAGCCTTGACAAAGTTGAGTATGTGTATTGTACGGGGTGTGAGTGGCATAAAAAGCATTGCTCTTTACACAGTAAGACACACACATTCACACGCAAGCCAGGTATGTGGTTAGAACACCTACTTTATCACACTACAGCAGTACGCAGTTACAGGATGTGCTACAGAGTTTACTGGGCTATGATTTCCCCAGAGGTGTATTTCTAGGTGAGTGACATCAGCAGCCTTGCCAAAGTTGAGTATGTGTATTGCACGAGGTGTGAGTGGCCTAAAAAGCATTGTGCTCTACGCAGTCAGACACACACACACACAATTGCCAGGTCTGGGGTTGGAACACCTACCTAACTATTTTATCACACTACCATAGTACACAGTTACAAAATGCACTATGGAGATTACTGGGCTATGATTTTCCCAGAGGTGTATTTCTAGGTGTGTAACATCTACAGCCTTGCCAATGTTGTGTATATGAACTGTACTGAGTGTGAGTAGCCTAGAAAGCATTTCTCTCTACACAGGCAGAGACCGAGACATCCACACATACACACACTAACACAGTTGCCAATTCTGGGGTTAGGACTACTACCTAACTAGTTTATCAGTACAGCAATACAAAGTTATGGGACGCGCCATGGGGATTACTGAGCTACAGCTCCCCCAAATTTGTATTTCACATTGGATGACCTCAGCAGGCTTGTCATGATACTGCTATGGGGAGGGTGGTGTGTGCATGGTCCGTAACCCATTCATGTAGGGGTTGACATGCCACATGCGGGCACACACGGGGTCATATGCCACAGGTACATGTATACAGCTACTAGGTGACAACTTCCTTGTACAGTCATGCTGCACAGCTGGCACGTGAAGCATGCCATCATGCTGACAGATACTGGTAGCTAGTATCTGCAGTGAGTGACACCTGCACCTCATGTGTTTGGGGCCCTTTGGCTGTGTGCGCTGGGTGGGACAGGCCCAGATGGCTCCTTGTCATGGTCACCCTCTTCAACACATCCATGTCTATCTACCTTTGGCTTATTATAGTGTGTTGTCCTTACATATATGTCTGTATTGCTATCCACTGTGTGTGTAAGGCATGTGTCTGCACTGAGAACTGCAACTGCCAGATATGTCTGGTCCACTGTTGTTTGCTGACATGGCCATCTTGTGTTTAAGTGTGTGAGCATGCCCAGTATGGGCTTTCAGTATGTTGTTGACTGACATTGCCTTCATTCCTCTGTGTGTGAGCATGCCCAGTATGGCCATCTATATTGCATGTGTGGATAAAGTCCAGGTGGTTTGGACTTTGGTGCTGACCTTTGTGTTGTACACCGACAGGTAGCATACTGTGTCTGCAGGGTATACATCAGTCATTTGGCATTGACTTTTGCTACATTTCTGCATAGCGGGGAGAGGACACCAAACTGTTTCTACATTTCTACACAGCGGTTGGGGGGGGGGTCACACCTGACTGTTACTATAAGTGTACATAGGATGGCGGGGCACACCTTACACTTTTACACAGTTGCTAGGACTGTACTGGTATGTCAGGTACACCATTTCAGTCTGTAGTCTTACCTATCGTGCTGGCTAGAGGCATACCAGTGTACTACAGATTGTAGTTTTCACTACCTATATATTAGATTCTGACTTCCTAGCCTTCACAACTTACATCCAATTGGCCGACCTGCTGTAGTCTGTCTGTGTAGGGCTGGTGTAGGGGTTACCCATGGGGCTCATTCAGAGGCCATAGTACAGCATTTGTTTGTGTTTGTCTACACCTGTCCTGCTGGCTGTGACTATTGTTGGGTATGTGCCCCCCCCCCCCGACTAGCATGTGTGAGTCACTTACCTTGTGGGTGTCCCAGTATTGAGGGTGGTGATGCAGGGCTGCCTATGTCGGACATAGTACACTCCCTATACTTGGTTGAGCACAGGTAGTGTCATGTTTGGCATCCCTTTTACTGTATGTGTGAGTCGGATAGAGGTGTCATTCCCTGGGTCCCTACTGTGTCAGTGCATGTGCTATGTGTTGCCTCTTTGCCAAGGCCAGGGTATACTGGGCACACCTCCTTCTGCCTACTGGCGCAGGCTCAGGTTGTTCCACCTCCAAGTCACTCTGCGCCTGTGCAGGCCTTGGCACTGGTGGGGCTGTGTGGCCCTGCCCCACGCTGTTCCTGCTGCAGCTGTTTCTGCAGGATCATATTGTGTAGCATGGCACATACAAGGACAATTTGGGTATATGTAGCTGGTGAGTACTGCAAGGCTCCAACGGATGTGTCCAGGCACTGGAACCATGACTTGAGCATCCCAAACACACACTCTATTATGATTCGTGTTTGTGCGTGTGCATCATTATGGAGTTCTTGTTCAGGTGTGTGTGCATTTCTGATGGGTGTCATCAGCCATGGCTCCCGTGCGTATCCAGCATCCCCCACTAGGTGACCTTGTGGGATGTCCTCACTGGCAAATGTCTGGTACAGCTGTGTCAGATGTCAGATGTGGGAATCGTGGTAGCTTCCAGGATAGCCAGCACACACATTCATTATTATGCACCGGGCATCTCACATGACCTGGCAGTTGATGGAGGGGAAGCCCTTGCGGTTGACGTAGACCCTACCCCACTCACCTGGTGGTGCTTTAATGCATATGTGCATGCAGTCTATTGCATCCACTACCTCAGGGTATTCTGCTATTTGATGGAAGAGGCACATATTGCTGGCCAATGTCTCACAGGTGAAGGGGAAATATACATGCTCACCGACATGTGCTGACATGGCATCCAGGAACTGGTGGAGTACCCTGGATGCTGATGCCTGTGAAATCCCCATCATATTTCCAGTTGGATTTTGGAAGGTACCTGTTGCTAGTATTCTTAGGCCTACACATACCTTAGTATCCACTGGGATGGTTTCCCCTCTGTTAGTTCTGTGTGAGGCGTGGCTGGCACAGCTCAACAATTTGCTGTAGGAGTCCCTGTCCACCCTATAGCACTCCACTATCTCCAGCTCATGTAGCCCATGGTAGGTTACCCTGGGTCTGTACACCCTTCTCCATCTCCCCACTGTGGGTTGCTCAACAGCATTCACATCCTCACCACCCTCAGATTTTTGCACATGCTGATTTATGATAGGTAAAGCAGCCCCTAACATTTTTCTCTTGCTTTTGTTTTGTAAAATTTCCCCATCTGTATACACCGGTGGTGCAGAGTTTTTGGGAACAACAAGGGGGTAAGGTGTTTGCATAGTTTATAGTGGTGTGCTGGGCTGGGCTGGGCTGCTGCCTGGGTAATTGGCTGATTCTGATACATTTCACCTGTCAGCTAAGCTAGTTCTCCTTGATTACCTTCCTACTGCTGTTTTCCCTTTCCATTGCCTCCTTGTTTAAGCCCATGTGCACATTGCATGAACGGAGTGCTCAAATGTGAACACAGCTGCTTTTTCCTGGTTTAACTTCCTTTTTCTTCCTGTAAAACCTGGTGTGCGGCGCGCACACCCGCGTAAACTTTGTAAAGTGTGCTAGGCAGGTTTAGACACACCCCTAGCTTAGCTGTGCTAACCGAGGAGCAATCCCAAGCCACAGGTCTCCAATATGCTTACAGTATGCCTGACACAAACCCCCATGATGTCACCTATATCCTAGTCTTGCACCCAGCTATTTATACTCTTACGCTCTTGGGACTTGCATCACACCCTGGGAAAATCTGGGATTCACTAATCTTTCCCTCATTTGTATAGGATTGCCTGCTGAGGCATAGTTACATGTCCCACACTGAGCCTCCCCACTTAGCAACCACTACTCACTGGCCAGGTTGTCTTTTGCCTGCCATTGACTTGTATGGCAGGATACTGATTTTTGTTAGAATGCTCATTTTCAGTTTATTTTCTTATTTTCCCTCCGATCCCCTTAAACAGCCGAGATCGGTGAAAAAAATATGAAAGTTGTTTTATTTATTTTTTAAACAGTTTGCAATGCCAATGGCCTTCTACTTGGCCATTGGCATGCTTCCTCAGTAATATGCAGCCTTTATTTGGAGGTGTTACTAACCCGAGTACATTTCTGCAAATTGCACTTGTCTTGCACAGACTATTGCAAGCTTCCTGGATTGCAATATCACCTCATTTGCATGAATTTCTCCAGCAAATGAAGTGATTTGCATACCAGTGTTTAGTCCGTGCAAGATTAGTGCTGGAGCTCTCATGCACGCCCCTGCCAGCTATTCCTGGATCGCACGACAGACATATTGCCTGCATGAGCTACTACACTTATCTTGCACTGCGTGCAGGATTTTGAGAATCCAGGGGAATGTGTTCACAAAAAACACAATTACAGCATGGAGCAGTACATTTTTTTTAATTCTAGTGGTTTGTTCTTTGTTTTCATCCATTTCTTTATAGCATGTTTTCTGATTCACGTTAGGGCATTTCTTACAAGTAAAACTGGGAAATGCACTTATTATTTTTTCCCAGTTATGGCTTAGTAGTTAGCATGTTCCAATTTCTCCATATAATATCAATAACACTACCAGTATTAACACTATATTTCAGAGTGTACCTAAACTTAGTGCTGTTATTACAACTTTGGTTAGTCTGTGGATGTTATGACGAAGAATATGGTTTATTTCTATCATCTCTTTCATTAGTTACATAGTTAGATGCTTCATTCAAAAGGGCTTCATTATAGCCTCTCATCTAAAATTCTTGTTTTAACATATCCAATTGCTGGTTACATAATGTTGCATCTGTAGTCAATCATCTCACTCTCATATACAGGCTTTTAACTATCCCATTAAAAACATGACCAGGATGCATACTGCTGCTATGGAGAAATCTTCTAGCCTGAACTTCCTTCTTATAGATATTCACTGATATAAGCTCATTGGCATTTTTAAGTGCTATAAATAAAAAACAAATCTCTGTTCTAGAATATTTCAACTTAAATCTCAAACGATTTATAGTAGTTTCCAAGAATCAAACATATTTTTGTAGTTCAATTTCATCACCCTTCCAATGGTTAAGGTGATTGCCTTATAGGTTTATAGGTGTATAGGTTCGTACTAGGCTATCTGCTCTAGGGCATTTATAAGCCTAGCCAGAGTGTGTGTGGCTTTCACCACCCCTTGGGATGAGAATACTATGCCCATTTAGGGTTTAGTTTACTGTGCCTCTGTCTAGTAGTGACACAGAGATGACCCCTGGGGTAAACCTACGATCTCCCATCCACTCGTCAAGATTTCTCTTGAAAGAGTTAGTGAGGGGCTCTGCCTAACATGGACTGGAATTCTGTTCCAGAGTGTAGGGAGCCTCTGGGTTATGAATCTGTCCCTCCAGCATGTCCTATTTATTTCTGTGTTGAGGTTCAAATCTCTTGCTCTTGTGGCTCTGATGGATTTGGATTTTCTGAGGTGGAGCATGTCCATTAATTCCGGATTGGACATGGCCTTGTACGTCAGGCATAGATCACCTCTGAGTAGGCGATATGCGACTGAATAGAGCTGGAGTTTCTTCAGCCGGGCAGCATATGACATATGTTTGAGACCCTTTATCCTCTTGGTGAGGAACTTTTGGGGTCTTTCCAACTGCTGCAGGTGTCGGGTAAGATACATCCCAAATGGGGCATTGTACTCAATCATGGGCCTGATAAGAGAAGAGTACAGGGCACAATGACCTCTCTTGATCTAGATGTGAATCCCTTCATGATAAGGTGGGCAATATAGAAGGTCTTCCTAACCACCTTGGCAATGTGAGTGTCAAATGAGAGGTTACTGTCAACTTGGGTCCCCTAGGTCCCTGATTACCTCTTCCGTACTTAATGGATTACCACCTATGTGGTAATTTGTGGGTACCTTGTTTTTCCCAAAGGGTATGACTATACATTTTTTGGCGTTCAGTTTAAGGCCATGGCTCTGGCACCAATTATCCGTTTCTATGAGGCCTCTCAGAAGGATGCTTGTGTCCGCTGGAGTATCAATTATGGTGCCCAGTTTGCAGTCATTTGCAAACTTTGTCAGCCACAATCCTCCTATGTTTGCTTGCAGCTCGGAAAAATAAATGCTGAACAAGAGACAAGAGGGGTCCCAGGACTGAGCCCTGTGGGACACCGCTTGTGACTGGCTTAGAGTCTGACATGGCTCCAGCAATTCTGACCTTGTGGGTTCTGTCCTTGAGCCAGTTTGCAACCCATCTTGTGACATATGGGTTTACATTTAAGCTGATGAGTTTGTCTATGATGCCCGAGTGGGGTATTGTCGAAGGCTTTTGCAAGGTCAAGGTAGGCTGTGTGAACTGCCTTACCCTCATCAATGGCCTTAGTGACTGTTTCAAAAAAGTCGACCAAGTTCAAAAGGCAAGATCTGCCCTTGACAAAGCCAAATTGGGTAGGATCCAATGTCTGTAGGTCCCCAATGTCTTGTTTATGAGTTCCATAATGATCCTTTCCATAGCTTTGCAAACCAGGCTCGTTAAGCTTATGGGGCGGTAATTTCCAGGGTCCATAGAAGCATCACCTTTGTGGAGTGGGATCACTGTTGCTGTACACCACTCTTTGGGTACGTATCCTATAGTAAGGCTAAGATTAAACAGCAGCCTTATGTGCGGGTTTAGTTCCTCTTGGAGTTCATGTAACACAATCAGCCCGGGACACCGTCTGGTCCCATTGATGCTGTGTTTTTAGCTTTGGCGAGGGCGGCTCTCACCTGGGCATCTGAGATGTTAGGGAGGCTACACTCTGCTGGGATAGATATTTCTCCTTTTGGGGGAGAGAGGGTGGAGAAATTTGCACTGAACCTTTCTGCCAGAATGTTGGCGATGTGTGTGGGTTCAGTGTATTTTGTGTCATTTTGGACTAACTCTGAGCATATCTGGGAGTTTCCACCCAGGTTTCTAACATAGCTAAAGAAGGCCTTGTGATTGTCTTTTGTGTCTTTTGCGATTTTTCTCTCAAAGTTGGCCTTGGAGGATTTTATGAGTGATTGTAGTTTTCTGCTAGTACTGATCAGAGATGCCTTCTCTTTTAGGGATTTTGCTCTGTCATATAATAGCTTCCTCCTCCTGTTGTAAAGTTTGTTAATGGCTGGGGTCCACCAGACAGGGTGCTTGCCTTTGGGGGAATGGGTCTTGGTTTTATTAGGGATTGCATTATCCATGCATTCTTGAAGGTGCCCGTAAAAGGCATTTATAAAGGATTCAGCAGTGTGGGTTGTGGTTTCCATTGGCCCAGGGGCCTTGAAGGATACCACTTCAGTCTTAAGAAGTGTAAAGTCGGCTTTTGAGAAGTTCTTCACTGTGGTCTTTTGTGCAGGGGGTGGGGACGGGATGTGGATTTCCAGTGAGATTAATTTATGGTCTGATCTCACCAATGAGGGGTATACTTCCGGTGTGGAGCATTTTGTCCCCATGTTTGTGATGATCAGGTCTAGTATATTATCTCCTCTTGTGGGAGTGGTGACTAGTTGTTCCATTGCATTTGAGTTTATGAATTCTAGGAACCTTTGGGCTAGGGTGTTGGGGCTTGAGTAATGTTCCCAGTCTATGTTTGGGTAGTTGAAGTCTCCCAATATGATGGTATTTGGAGAGACATTCATACTCTCCAGTGTCTTCAGGAAGGCTGAGTGAGGCTCCTGAGTTTGAGAGGGTGGTCTGTAGCATACTACAAACTGTAGGGCAGTTTTGCCTATGGTTAGTTGCACCTGGATGGTCTCCGATGCTTCGTGCATTGCCACTAACCTGGAGGTGTGGGTATCTTTGATGAATATGGATACTCCCCCTCCTTTTGTGGTTCGGTCCAAGATTTGGGTCCGGCAAGCATGATATAAGGTAAAACCTGGTAGTGCTGGGGTGGTCTCAGGAGCCTTGAACCAGGTTTCAGTCACTGCACAGACATCGATGTTCTCCATACTGAGGAGGGTTTCGAGAGCATGCATCTTGAGGTTTAGACTTCTGGCATTGAGCAGCATTACCCTTAGTTTTTTTTCACTTGTGTTTTCTAGGGAGGTGGGTTTGTCTTTTGAGCCTTGGCTAAAAAAGGCACTATGGGGGTGGCAAGAGCCTTGGCCAATATCTGGAAGCCCAGGGGTGACAGGTGCAAGCCATCCCTTGTGAAGCAGCATGGCTTGTCAAGCATGTCATCCCAAGCAGACAGACACTGGATCCCCTTAGAATGACACCAGTAATTAAGCCAATTGTTAACGCTGATCATTTTGTCTTTGTACTGTGGCATCATTCTTGGTGAGGGTAAGATGCTGTTCAGGGTCAGGGTCATACCGGCCTGGGCTACATAATCAGAGAGCTCCTCTCTGTCTCTTTTCATGTAGTCCAGGGAGGTACGTCTCAGGTCATTCACACCGGCATGGACAATGACTGAGTCATATTTGTACTTGCTTTGGAGTGACCTGAGTGCTTGTGTTATACGGCGGATTCTAGTACCCAACAGGCAGCTTACTGTAACCTTTTCCTTGTTCAGTCTGGTGAGTGGGACGTCAGTGTGTCTGACTATGGAGTCACCTATTACAAGTGTATCTGGCATGTTGTTTGGCCTTAAGGGCTGTGACTGTTTAGCACACTGACTTTGTGAACTATGTGTTGCATGTGCTATGTCTTGAGGTAGTGGTCTCTTGGGTGTCTGCTTTGGAGGCCTCTGTTGTTTTGGTAGATTTTTAATCAGAGCCTCCGAGTATGTTTTTTTGTGTTTATGTGTTTGGTTTGCAGTTGTGATATGTCTATGTGAGACTGGGTTTGTGGTGTGCGTGGTTACCTTCTCCTCCTCACTGGTTTTGCCAGTACTGAGTTGAGAGAGCTCAGCCTCCAGTTTGGCTATATGGTTGCATCTCTCACATATATTTGTATTTGTTGGGAGGAGGAGAGTGTTGTCTGTGTACATGAGGCAATTGTAACATTGCCTCAAGATTCCCAGATTCACCAGCTGAACAGGAGCGGACGCCAGCAACTGACCCTTCGACATGCTAGAATAGTGAAATGGATTGCTGTGTAACTGAGTCAGAAAGGACCTATAGGAAAATGGGTACTCAAGGGGATTTAGGTGAATGAAGTACTTTCTTTTTGTTTAAGAGTGCTTTGCCTGTATAAAAATGCTTTAGGAGCAAGTGCTGGGCTTTTCAGATAGAGAATAGACTGTTTAGATTGCAAGTAGAGCAGTTCTAAGGGAAAAATTTAAATTATGAACCAAAGGCGCATGGTTTGATTCTCACATAGGGTAATTGGCTCGGCTTAAATGGTCCATAAAGGCAGTTAGCCTAGTACTATTCTATGAACAAAGCATTTATAAAATAGAATGTTATCAGTATAATTGTTTGTTGAACCAAATACATGCATACTCTCTCATTCATATAGGGCTTTGTTAGCATAAGTATTTGCTATTGGTATACCCATAACAACACCCTATACTTGATGGTACAGCTTCTCCCAAATAGGAAAACATTACTTGTTAGTACAACTTCTGAGAGAGTACAAATTATTTCTATTTTCCCATTTGTGAAGACTGTGTTCTTACATTCTCGCACAACCTGTATTCCATATTCACCTGGGATAACAGTAAACAATGAGATGATATCCATTGTTACCAAAATAAACTGGGCAGTCTGATTCACAGAATACCACTGATAAAGTTGTTTTAAAAAAAATCATTAGTATCACAAATATAACTTTGAAGAATTTTAATTGTTCTTCAGATATGTATTAGAACTGGCAACTTCATTTGCCTGCAAAATCTGCTGTAATGCCTTAGATTGCACCTCCCTATGAACCCTTATACTTATGTGCAGTGCTGGGAATGTCCTTGTTCTACAGCTGCAACCTGCTCACTTGACAGATTTTCTCCTTCCTCCCATTTCTTTGGCAATATTACATTTGTAGTGTGACAACCAGGCTATCATGTCCTCATACTGAGTAGTAAGATCTTGCTCCTCTCACCAAAATGTCTGAGAACTTTTCAGATATAGTGACAAATGTCCACTCACCCACCTATGAAAATAAGTGCTTACTTCTGCAACATTTTCAGTTACACTGCCATCTGCCATACCTCTGTTCTCTTTACATTTCATTTGATATGCCTTAGGAGTTGGATTTCAACATACAGTTAACAGTTGTTGATCTTTATCATAAATTAAGCAATCTACATCATTCATTTTTTTTTTTGACAGAACATGCATTGCTCTACCCATGAGCAAAGAAGTTAAAAGACTCATCCATTGCCACTTATCAATTTGGTGCTAATTATGCACCTATTCAAATTGGCAGATGAATATATCAAAGTCGCCCCCCCCCCCCCCATTATACCACAAAGATAACCTGGCACTGATGCTAGCATCTCTGGGTTCATTTTTTCCTTCCTCACCACTCATATGCCTTTGATGAAGGGTCATCATCTCCCTCTCAGGCTGCTGCTGCTTCTCTCTCTTTTGTGCTTCCGGCTCCATTATACTCTCAGCTGCCTCAAGTTCCAGATGTTTTATTACTAGCTCATGTTTCATTAATTCCATCTGGATTTCAGCATCTGTGAATGGGCCAGACTGTCCCTTTTACAGATGTTGCACACTTCAGCACCTTCTTGACTGTCTCAAAATTTACTGTGTTACATTACAACTGTGCACAAAGATACGCTCATTTTATCCTTGGACATACTGGTGTGTGAATTTTCCTTAAGTATATCCTCGGTGTGCTTTTTTACTGCTCATTTCTGCCCTTTTCCCCCAAAGTATTCAAACTAAAAACAAAACAAATATGGTGCAGTTTATACCTATGCATATCTTACTTCTGCAAGGGTGCACACAACTTTTGTGAAAATACAGCTTTTCAGGCTAAACCCAATTAAAATATCCACACAATTTCTCAGCAAACTGAAGATTACTGTAGACAGGGGTTATGCTGCTTGAATTTGCCATTTAAGATAAAAATCAAAAATCTTGAGGCTACCCAGAGAATGCCCTCTCAAATCACATCACTGCTAGTAAACAGACTGACATATAAAAAGCACACAGATATGAATCAGTACTGTGACTTACCCATGACAGCATGCAGAAGCAGGTATGGACCTAGAATATCCACACTCAAGAATATACTTCACACTGAATACCATGCAGAGCAGCCTTACAGTGTTTACTTACTCAGCGACTGTACTTTGAATAATCTCTGTCACACACACACACACACACACACACACACACACACACACACACACACACACACACACACACACACACACATTCATTTCCAGGAAAGGTAGGTAATATTCTTAAAAATTTTACCTGTCTGCCCTGGCCCATGGACATGGTTGTAAACTGCTACCACACTCAATTATCTGTCTGGTGACCTACCGCACCTCTCAATCTCCTAGAGCAAGAAATCTGGACAAAGCCATAAATTAAAGTAGAACAAGGGCCCAGAAAAAGGAACAATTTTAAATATTGTTCTTACAAACTTAGAAAGGTGATAGAATAACAGGTTTTGCATTAGTATGAATTTTCTAAAAGATATGAAGCCTGAAACTTAAATGTCTTTCATTATTTTCTAATGTAAGTCTTTAATGGCTTGCCAATAATTTCCCCGTAACCACAATTTTATGAAAAAAGGACCAGGAATATGAGTCAAAATCTAGACATTCTGTGAAATTCTGTACAGCTGAGTGGCACATGACCTACTGGTTTATTTCACACTCTTGTTAATAAGCCAAGAAATTATGAATGCACATGATGATGAATAGTAGAGCAATCTGGCCAAGTAGATAGCAATGCCACCAGCTTATTTGCTTTTAACAATACATACCATTTTCAGATAATAAATAGGTAAACTCATGACCAGCCACAAGCTTTTTAAAAATGAAGAATTAACTAATCAGCAGATGGAAATTATATATAGAGAGAAATGTTAAATTGTACATGAAAACAGGACATATTCCTTTTGAATAAATAAATTACAAAAAAGAAGAATATCTCTGTACAGCTAGAGTAGTGTCCTTGCTGTTACTGACTAAAAGAATCACCAGGCATTAGGCTACAATTGTTGAATTTGGAAAAGAGAGACAGAGCACTATGTGCAGGGAACAAAAACTCACAGGTCTGTGCCCACTCCAAACCCCATTGCAGTTCTCTGTTTCCTTTACTCTCATTAGCTTTTTTTTTTTTTTTAATTCTCTTCTTATTATCAACTCTTTGGTTTATATCCTTTCCACACAGAAAACACAAACACAATTATGCAAAGTTTCACATTCACCTGCTATGCGTTTTTTTTTCCTGCACTTGGCCAGTTTTCTCCTTAACATAATTTTCTACTGCTCTTATACAGCCGTTAGCTTTCTGTCCTTAGAATATTCACATATCCTGTAATGAAGGAGCAGATCATTTAGAGATCCTGGTTCACACGTAATCTATATGCATAGAAATAGATCACACATTTGCATATCTTTTTATGCTACTGGAAACATAGCTTGTACATATACATTTCACAGAAGATTAGATATTCCTATTATTACAGATCAAATATCTGTTTAATTCTAATTCAGAAAACAGTGGCAGGTTTATTCTCAGACATCACAGTTCCAGTAAGGCATTTATTATAAAAGAAAAGATAAGTGAGAAGGAAAGTAGGAAGAAGAGACACTTGTTACACTTTGTCAGACATTTTACTGTAAGAAGAAAAGTGCAAAAAATGCAATGCATTAAAAGAGAGTTGTAGATGACAAAACAGGGCATACATGAGTTTTGGGAATAATTCTTTTGTAAAAAATTACCAGAATAACAGTTAATATTCTTCAGTCTCTGTTCTACATATGAAAGGTAAAGCAACCTTAATGACTGGAGGTTCAATATTTTAAGGGGAAAAAACTTGTATGTATTGTGTGGTGCTATTGTATTTTTTATTGACATTCTTTTTTTACTATTGCATTCCTTTGAATCCAATACGGTGCAACAACTGGTCACCATTTTGTTTTGGTTTCTTAGCTATGCTGACAGTCAGCTTTATTTTGACACATTTATTTCGGCATTTTCTGCCACTATCTCATTTTGTACCAAAAATAACTTCTTGGACTGTAGTGTTGCACCTTTATTTGCAATTGTGGTAGAATTGAAAATGACTACAAGATCTGAGCATCTGCTGATAACAAGGGAATGGAAAGCATACTTTCTGAGTTGCATATGTAGTAGATAACTGTCAAGCTTAACTCTCAGGGTCGTAATTATTCAAATGTATTTTTGAACTGTTGGTGCTGCGGTAACGTTGTCACCTCACAGTTAGACATTGCCTGTTCGATTCTCAGTTAGAGCGTCTTCTGTGTGGCAACATGCATGAATGGGCATTCCTTCGTTGAAGGTTGTGCATTAGGCCTGGCAAGCCAGCATGTAAAAATCTACTGCCAATCATTAGCGGACCGGAGTTCCGCTGTGGCAACCCCTAACCAGGAAAAGCCAAAAGACACAAACAAACAAACTTTTGAACTGTTATTTCCTCATTAACATTTTCTCCCTGTGAGGAATTGAAGCCTTCAAGCAGTAGCTCTTATATACTGACTGTTTTTCACTACCTGTACGTCTCTGCTGGGACTTCTATACTTGTTTGGGCTGATCCCTCCTCCTGTAAACACTCACTCTCTATTCCTACACCCACCCCTGATAACTAACACTACACCCAATACCATTCCAATAAATCCCCCCTCACAGTCACCCCCCCAAAAATTTCAGACCATACCATTTCAGTTATGGCATACTCACCTCACCCCCCACTTATACTATACTCCATTACAACTACTGTCCCTACTCATATACCTCTCCACAATGGCCTTTATTACCTCATATCTATATTCACCCATCAAACTTAATTACCCAAAGTCCCCCACTCTACCCCTTTCCACTCCAATCTGCTGTAAGCCAGCAATCACAGCCCCATTTAGTCATAGCCAAAACAGCTTTCAAATCATCACCCCTATCCACTTTTCTCCACACTGCAAAAAACAGCCATGCCTCCAATTCCACAACCTAATGATGTCATACCTAAGAACAATTACTAACATAGTAGCCCAGCTAATACTTGCAGGAGATATTCACCCCAATCCAGGACCAAAAACAAACATAAACAATAGACCGAGCTCCCAATCACCACTTAAACAAAAACTCAGTGACCTACTAATACTCAAGTTAAACATTCGCAGTATTATGTACAAAATAGAAGAACTGCACTTAACCCTTGCCCTATATGACCCAGATATACTGCTAATAACTGAGACATGGCTTAGGACCACATATAATGGACAACTCCATAACCCCTCCCTGATACAACATCTTAAGAGTAGACAGAAAAAAGGTAGCGGTATAGCCATAGTTTATAAAATCAACTTAAAACTCCAACTTCTCCAGCAGGAACTTCCCAACTCCAAAAACACTGAAATCATATGCGCCAAACTCCTCATAAACTAGAACAAGCACCTAAATATAATAGGAATCTATATACTCCCAGCAGACAACCTAACCACATTAGAGTCATACTACACTGGGCCTCCTACACTCTCTCCCAAGAAACCATAGTCCTAGACGATGTTAATATTGACTAAAACTCCATCCACTCTCCATCACCCACCAACCACATAAACCTATATACTTTTACCTAACTCATTCAATCACCAACACGCATCAATAAGTCCTCAAAAAGAGAATCCATACTAGACTGGGTTCTCACAAACCAGCCCAACACTGCCCTTCAATGTAGAACACTTCCTAACTCTTTAAATGACCACAATCCCACTTTCATCCTCAGGCATAAACTAAAATCAGTTAACTTCCCCTCCCTTCTACAAACTCATTAGCACAAAAACTTCCCCACAGACCACTCCATAGAAGCCTTAGAATCCTGCAACTGGTCTCCCACCAAACTCTCCCACTTGACCATGCCGTAGAATACTTCAATTCCATATTCGTAGACATCCTCAATCATCCAGCCCCAATCAAAACAATTAGAATATGCAGCAACCCTGCCCTGTGGCTACAAAGAACAACTAGGGCCTTACTAAAAGATAGGGATAAGGCTTGGAAAACCTGGTGCCAACACAAAACATTCATAACTAGGCAATTATACTCAGAAACAAGGCTAAGAAACAAGTTAAGACTGACAAACAAAATTACTACGTTTCCCTACAAAGAAAATTTAGTAACAACCCACAAAAATTCTGGGCCACAGTTAATAACATTCTCCAACCTGGTAAAGCAACAACTCCACCACCCAATATAGTCGGGTCAAATACACATATAGCCTCCACTTTCAACAACTATTTTACTACTTCCATTCTTAAACTAATAAACAGTACTAACCCCAACAATCTCCAGCTTCCCACACAACAGTCTAAGTCTACCGCCTTCTCACTTAAACCAGTACCAATATATAGCACCCAAAAACTCTTAGCAAAACTCAAACCTACCACCCTTGCTGCCAACAGTCTTCCAGCCAAATACCTCCAAATAGCATCCGCAGCCATAGCCTACCCAATCACACTACTAATAAATAGATCTGTCACTGAACACACTGTTCCAACCTTGTGGAAAACCTCCTAAATCATTCCCATCTACAAAGGTGGTTCATCCACCGACCTGTCCAAATATTGACCCATTGCTATCCTCTCACCACTATCCAAAATCCTAGAAAGATGTATTCACCATCAACTCCTCACTCACCTTCTTTCTAACAACCTCCTATCTAACTCCCAACATGGCTTCCATCCATCCCACAGCACCACCACCGCTCTAATTAACTTCACCAACATAATAAACACATAGAGAAATCAAGGTAACCTTGCCTTGACCACCTTTCTAGACTTATCCAAAGCCTTCGATACAATTTCCCACAATAAACTCTTAATCTCCCTCACCAATCTCAACCTTGACAGCCCCTCCATACAGTGGTTTGAAGGCTATCTGGACAATTGCCATCAATCTGTCAAATGGACTAATTGCCTATCCCCCCCATTACCACTCACAGTTGGTGTACCCCAAGGCTCCATCCCAGGCCCCCCTCCTGTTCAACATCTTTACCAATCAACTCCACTCCGCAACTACAGGTGCCAAAGTTGTCCAATACACTGATGATACAGCCCTAATCTGCTCCGTATCCAACATTAAACTTCTACAACAAAAAAAAGCAACAATCCTTCACTGACATAGAATATTGGCTCAATAATTCCCATCTAATATTAAACCCAAAGAAAACACAGCTTATGCTGTTCCACCCCACCAAAACTCAGGATGTTACCTTTTCCATATCCTCAGGTAATAGGACTCTCATCACCCCCTTACCAGAAGCTAAGTTACTTGGATTCACTTTGACCAACAACTAAAGTACACTAAACACATATCCCTCACGGTCGCCAAAGTCCACAGAAAGCTCGGGACCCTATATCGCAGCAAACAATGCCTAACTTCAGAAGCTAGAATCATCATAGCCATAACCCACCTGCTAGCAACTATCTTATATGCATGCCCAGTACTAACAAACCTAAATAAAACTGACCTTAACAAACTCTCCACATGCTATAATAAAATCGCCATATTCGCTGCCAACATAAGATCACGGTCCCACCACTGCCAATCCCTGAACAAACTGCACTGGTTAGAATTCCCAAATTTACTACAATACCACCAACTCAACCTGGCACACCAAATACTATACTATCCTGAAAAAAACCCTGCTCTGTCTGGCCTCATAGCCTTCTACAACCCCAACAGGCAGTTGTGGTCTACCAACAAAGCCCTCCTAGAAAGTGTCCAATGTATAAATAGCTCGGGTAACTCTCTCTTCACCAATGAAGTTGCAAAAAACTGGAATATCCTGCCTGCTGACCTCAGACTTCAAACACATAGAACCACCTTCAAAACTCAATTAAAATCATACCTACACACCAATCATTTTTGTACCTGCAAAGGACCTCCCTGAACTCCCAGTCTGCTAATGGAGGGTATTTGCAGGAGGATCTTTCTGAATTCCCAATCTGCTAATGGAGGGTATTTGCAGCAGGACCTCTCTGTACTCCCATTCTGCTTATGGACAGTCCAATCAAACATTCTACTCTATTTCATCCTCTCTCTTTTTACATTTTGTAAATATTGTTTGAATGCTTATAGTATACTACAGTGCTACTTAACTATAGGGTAGTACACTTATTCTTGTATGCAATTCCTCTGTATTACTGTATTAAACTTTTATATTTGTAACCTGTGTTATTGCTATATATATTGTTTATATTCTGTCATTTTTTTTTCTGGGTCTTTACACCCAGGACTCCATTGAAAATGGACATCAGCTGTCCAGTTGGACCATCCTGATAAACACATGTTAAATAAATAAATAAATAATGTATGCAGGCAAGAGAGTCAAAAACAATGGGTATGTGTCTCTCAGGTATTAAACAACAAAGAAGTGAAAAACTGAAGAAAAAAGCTTTTATTTACGCTCTGCTTAAATATTTTAAGTGACCTGTGTGGTGATACCTTTTTGTACTTTTCTACTTTTTTCCATGTTTTAGCAAAAAATGTATTGGTTTGCATTTTTTACTAGTTTGTTCTGTGAACCCATTCTTGTAAATTCATTTGCAGTTGCAGGAAGATTGTGTATTCCTGCAAGATTTTAGCTTCATTTATACATTATACTGCACTTGTATGTCCATAAGTAGAATTACTTGTAAAAGGTAAAATGTTTGTACTTTAATTCCTGTCTGTGGTCTTCCTCTTGATGTTTCATTTGCAGTTGTGGCAAAACTGTGAACTACTATGTGACTTGAGCCTCATTTAGTCATTTATTGTATTATTTTTTTCTGTAAACAGCATTACTGGTAAATTTGTGCATAGTCTAGTGCCTTAGTCTATTCTGGGATTGTAGTAGTTGCAGTATTGGGAATTCTGCTCCAGGATTTGTGCTTCAGTTATTTACAACTGTCTATATTTCAGTTTTGCTGCTAGAGTCTTATATTCTGCTTATCATTTACCTGGTTTAATTTGCATTTGAGTGCATTTCTGTTTACATTACTAATGTTTTCGCCTGTCCTTTGCGTCCTACCCAGCCTCCACTTAGATATTAAGCTAAAGTTGCTGAAATTCTAACAATTGGTCTAGAGTTCCAGTAATGGATTTATCTGATGTTGAGACTTTGTCTCTGGCTTCTGACCCTTATGGTAATCTGACTTAGAAAGTCCCTCCTTCCCATTTATCAGAAACCTATTTAAGTACTTTTCCCACCCATTGTTTTCCATAAACCCATAATACTAAATGCCCACCCAGCAAACCAGTGTTGCTCTTCAGTAAATTTTATCTATAAAGCCACCGTTAGAACTGAAACCTGTAATGTAGTGTAACAGAAGCTAGCCTATTGCATGGAGACAAGCTTAGAGAAGCTAGTTTGTGCATTAAACATCACTACTATCAAATCTTATCACAAGCTAACCCAATCTAGTACAAGACCCAGAGACCACCCAAGGAGACGTTTGTATAAACTAGTCCATAACCTCCAGTAGTCCACCCAAATACAGGTCTGAAAAACATGGATATGCAATTTCCGAATGTCTCCATGTCCAGCTTTGTCATGTCCAGCTTTGTAGATATGGGTATCCAGAGACAATGTAGCAATTGTCTCATGTTCACAATCATCTATTAATCCTTAAAGAAATGAACAGAGTACATGAGAAATGCATATACTCAATTTTACTGGAGGCAAAAATCTTACGTACAAACAATAATACAGACAAACTCCATCCACCTCACAAAGCATCCACCACACACATAGACCGATGCATGCTGAGAAATTAAAAGCAATCTTCCTCAACCTCAAATACCTCCTAAGCCTATAAACAGTAATACCTGTCCTCAGCAATCTCTAAAGCATTCACCAATTTCAACAAACACTATTCATGTCTACTCACCCAGTACAGCCCCAACAGCAAAGCCAATAAGGCAAGTAAATACATTATCCATGAATCTTGCCATAGGGGACTCCATTGTATAACATAGAGATGCCTCACTCACCAGACTGAACAAGGACAAAATAGTGGCTAGCTGCTTATCTGGAGTGAGGATCAGCCAAGTTGAACATGTATTCACTGCACTACTGATATCAGTATGATTCTATCATAGTCCATGTGGGCATTAATGACCTGAGATGTAACACTCTGGAATATATTAAAAAAAACATTATTAATCTCTCTGAGTATGTGTCTCAGACAGGTATGTGCCTTGCATAGAGCAGCATTCTACCTTCATCAAGAATGATGCCACAATAGGAACAAAATATGATCAATTTCAATAATTGGCTTAGTTGCTGGAGGCTTTCCAGGTGGATTCAATATTTGTTAGTATATAGAAGGACATGGTTAACAAGTTGTATTGCTTTACAAAGGATGGTCTGCGCCCCCCACCCGGGTTACGAATATTGGCTGAAACATTGTCCCCCTCCTTAGAGCTTTTTTTAGGGAATGAAAAATTGACAAATCTACAGACATAGCAAATAAAACCCAAAGAAACAAAGGTGTTCAGTGTTAGGAGCCTAAACAAGAAACTCCACACCCTACAAGATCTACCCACTCTAGAGAATATAGACATCTGTTCTATCGTTTAGACAAGGTTTAAAATTGCAGAAGGTACTTCAACAGTACAAGGCTTCAGTGCCTTTCCCACATGTAGATTATCACCTGCTAGGGTGATAGTGTCAATAGGTGGTGGAGTCTCGATCTGCATTAGCAACAAGTATACCTCTAAGTTGTTTAAACTGGATGATAGGTTCATAGGTAGGTACAAGGCTATCTGCCCGAAGGCATTTATAAGCCTAGCCAGAATGTGTTTGCTTTCGCCACCCCCTTAGATGAGTTCCCTGTGCCTCTGTCCAGCAGAGCCATTGAAGTGTTCCCTGTGGTAAACTTTCTGTTTCCCACCACTCGTCAAGGCTTCTTTTGAAGAGTGTTAGCGAGGAGCTCTGCCTAATGTAGATTGGAATCTTGTTCCAAAGCATGGGAAGTCTCTGGGACAGGAATCTATCCCTCCAGCATGTCCTATTTATTGTTGTGGTGAGGGTTAGATCCATAGAGCATGTGGCTTGTGGGGATAAGATTTTTTTTTAGGTGGAGCATGTCCATCAATTCTGGATTGGACATGGCCTTGTATGTCAGGCAGAGATCACCTCTGAGTAGGCGGTATGCAACTGAGTACAGCTGGAGTTTCTTCAGTCGAGCTGCATAGGGCATCTGTTTGAGACCAGTAATCATCTTGGTGAGGTAAATCTGTGGTCTTTCCAGCTGTTGCAGGTGTCTTTTAAGCTCCATCCCAAATGGAGCATTGTATTCTATGATGGGTCTGATGAGTGATGAGTAGAGGGGTGCAATGATCTCTTTTGGTCTGGATGCGAACCCTTTTGTGATAAGGTGGGCCATGTAGAAGGATTTCCTAACCACTTTGGCAATGTGATTATCAAAGGTGAGATTACTATCTACTTGGGTCCTCAGATCCCTTATTACGTCTTCCGTATTTAGGGGACTATCAACTATGTGGTAGTTTGTGGGCACTTTGTTTTTTCCAGAGGGGATGACTATGCACTTTTTGACATTTAGTTTGAGGCCATGATTTTGACACCAGGTATCTGTCTCAGTGAGACCCTTTTGGAGGATGTATGTGTCAGCCGGAGAGTCAATTATAGCCCCTAGTTTGCAGTCATCTGTGAAGTTGGTCAGCCATAGTCCTCCTGTGCTTGACTGTACCTCTGAGAAGTATATGCCGAACAGGAGGGGTCCTAGGACTGAGCCCTGGGGAATATCACTTGTAAATGGTTTAGAGTCAGACCTAGCTCCCGCAACTCTCATCATGTGGGTTCTGTCTGTGAACCAGTTGGCAACCCATCTTGTGACATAGGGGTTTATGTTCAGCCTGGTGAGCTTGTCTATAATACTAGAATGGGGAATGGTGTCAAAGGCCTTAGCAAGGTCTAGGTAGGCTGTGTGTACCACCTTTCCTTCGTCTATACCCTTAGTAACTGTCTCAAAGAAGTCCACCAGGTAAAGTAGGCATGATCTGCCCTTAACAAAGCCAAACTGGGTAGGGTCTAGTGTTTGGAGGTTCCCAATGTCTCTGTTAATGAGTTCCATGATGATGAGCTCCATAGCCTTGCAGACAAAGCTAGTCAGGCTTATAGGGCGATAGTTTCCGGTGGCTGTTGTGCCTCCAGCTTTGTGGAGCGGAATAACCATTGCTGTGCGCCACTCTATGGGTATGTAGCCTGTGGAGAGGCTGAGTTTGAACAGTGTGTTTAGGTGAGAGGTTAGTTTGTCTTTGAGCTCGTGTAGGACGCAGCCTGGGACACCGTCCTGTCCCATTGATGCTGTATTTTTGGCTTTGGAGAGGGCTGTTTTAACCTGAGTGTCTTCAATTTCAGGGACTCTACATTCTTCTTGTATGGTTATGGGCCCTTTTGAGGGTGAGAGGGGGGTGAAGTTTGCGCTGAACCTGTCTGCCAGGATGTTGTCGATATCGGTCTGTTCACTGTATTTTATGCCATTCTGCACTAACTCTGAGCAGATCTGAGCATTGCCACTTAGATTTTTGACATAGCTGAAGAATGTGTTGTTGTTATCTTTGGAGTACTTGGCAATTTTTCTTTCAAAGCTCGCCTTGGATTCTCTGGAGTTTATCCACATGCAAATCACCATAGACAAAGTCCCATGAATTACCCTAGCAAGCTATAAGTCACCCCTTTTTGTTTAAAGAATACCATAGCTCATAACCAGACCTACTGGAGACACTCACCATTAAACCAAATACCCTATTCATGGGTGACTGTAACTACCCCTCTGTAGACTGGGAAACATACACTGCCTCACACTCACAGACACAATGATTCCTGGACTTTATTAGCACAAATACCCTTGACCCGATTGTGCACATACCCACTAAAGGTTTAAACATACTGGACTGAGTATTGACCAATATGGAATAGTGCTGTACCCCCCCCAGTATCACGTCCTCGCTGATGAGGTTAGACCACAAAGCTGTTTCCTTTGAAATGAAAATCAACTTTGTAGCTCAAACAAACCCTGTAACCTTTAGGAACTATTCCAAAGCAAATTACACCCTGTTAAGTAATAGTTTGTCAAAATTCAGTGATCCCTCCTAACCTCAAGTTCATACCAACTGATGCAAAATTGTTTACAGAGATCCTGTACCACAATTACAATGGCTGCATAAAGGCTGTTGTACCGACTGGAATTAAGCCCAAAACCTCTACAAACAAACCACACTGTTGGAATTCTAACCTTAATAGGGTATATACCACACTGTTGGAATTCTAACCTTAATAGGGTATATAACAAAATAGAAAACAAAAGTTATTGCTAAAATCAGGAAGAACGAATCTAATAATGGTAAGCTCTCTCTAATTAAACTAAACAGGAAATAAAGAGGATTAATTAAATCCAACAAATCTAATTATAAGGTTAAGGTAGCCTCATGTGCTAAAGACAACCATAAGGCCTTCTACTGCTATGTCTGAAACCTCAAAGGCAGCACACAGCAGTGTGCCAAACTGGTGGTCACTTGTGCCATCTTCACTGAGCAGCACAAAACCGTGAAACTTCTGGATGACAAATGTAGCTCAGACTTCACCACCACCCTTTCCCTGCCTCCCCCATGAAATACCTACTAGCATAATCCCCTACACACACACACACACACACACACACACACACACACACACACACACACACACACACATACACACACACACTGCTAACAGGCAGCAGGTCCTGGTAACACTCACTAATGCCAAAAACAAAACCTTACTGTGCTCTAACAATACCCTGGGATGCCACCTAAGTAATTTGAAACATGATCTATCAGGACCACTTGAGTCACTTTTCAACTATAGCCTCAAAACAAGCTTTGTACCTTGAGAACAGATGACTGCAACAGTTATCCCATTTCACAGAGGTGGACTGTCAACTGACCCTGGAAACTACAATCCATTAATCTGAGTAGTCTAATATCCAAAGTCATAAAATTAATTATCATGGAAATCATCAACGAAGACATAGGCAACCTTCAGACACTGGACCCAACCTAGTGTGACTTTGTCAAGGGAAGGTCTTGTCTACTAAATTGAGTGGACTTCTTTGAAAATGTATTCAAAGTAATGGATGAGGAGACAATGGTGCATACCACATACCTTCACCTGGCTAATGCCTTCAGTATAATAACCTACTCAGGTATAGTTGACAAACTCACCAAACTGGGCATAACCCTGTACATAACTCATTGGAGAGCCAATTAGCTCACAGACAAGACCCAGGAAGTCAAGGATGGTGAGACCACCTCCACTAAGAGACCAATCACCAGTGGGGTAACTCAGGGTTACTTCTGTTCACATAATTGCATTGATTGAATAATTGACAATTATTTATTGTGTATATATTGATGCAGCTGGGTTGTTGTTATTATTTCTGATGAAGTCTTACTGACGAAAGTGTGAATAAAGTTTGGTAAGCTAAATTCCTGCTTTTCCAACTTTTATTGAACATCAGGTATCCTAGTCCTTTGAGGTTCTCGGGTTTTGTTTGCTGGACATGCTCTTTTTGCAGTTGATATTCAACAGATGGATTGCCAAAATGTTTCCTTACCTGGAAAATCTAGGGTATAAACACATTTTTGTAAATGGATCAACTTAAAGCCCTATCTCTATACTCAGTCTCCTACGGGTTCTAGTGAGGCAATCTATAACTGACATACAAGGCATTGTTAGATCCATCTCTGATGGAACTTTTCCACATCCACAAAATGAACAGCATCAGAACCACTAGATCCAAGGACTTCAATTTTGCATGTGACATAAATAGGACATACTGGCAATACAAATATGCAGAAGCATAACTGGCTCAATCAGTGCCCTGTGCCAGTACCATGAGTCAGTACCCCACCCAGTCAGTGACTGGCGTATTACAGAACCATCCCCCCTCTCCCAGCTACAATTTAGACCACACACTGAGCAAGACAGTGCTTAGGTTTGACTGCAAATGCAATACCAACTTTTAAAAGTCAGTATTATGTTAGAGATCAGGATCAGTTGATTCATACATTGTTACTAGGTTAATGACCCAGGGAGACTTTCTAAGTAAGTTTTCCCAAAAGAATAATGATGTCCTGTATACAAAATAGGATAGTGAGGGCTATACATTTATAAGCTGCTTCTGTCCATAAGGGACATGGCTGCCAGGCCCAGGGTAAATTTCCTATTTCACATCCACTGGTCTAGGTTGCACTTAAACTGGATAATAGATGAAGTCATCTTTGCATGAATGGGAAGCCAGTTCCATAGAAGAGGCAGTCTCTGGGGCAAATATTTGTCTCGTTAGCACTTTTTGTATAATTCATAGACAAAATTCAGGTCCCTAGACCTTGTATTTCTAGTACTGCTTGACTTATGAATATGCAGGAGATTCATAAGCGTGGAGTTTGCTTTGTAAGCCAGGCATAGAGCACCCCTCAGCAACTTAAAGGAGACTGAGTAGTGGGAAAGGGCTTTAAGGCACTCTGCATCAGGCAGGTTTGTTATGCCTTGTATTTTTTGGTAAGGAACCTCTGAGGCCACTGTAGTTGCTGCATATACCTGGTTGGATACATACCGAAAGGACCATTGCACTCTATGACTGGTCTGATATGGACCAAGTACAGTAAGATAATGACCTCTTTGGACCTAGATGCCATGCCCTTACATATAAGTGGCACAACACAAATGGATTTTCTCACCACTGTGGCCACATGGTGGTTGAAGGTAAGACTACTGCCTATGTGTGTACTCAGATCCCTGACATAACCACTAGATCGACTCTTAGGGGTGTATTATCAACGTATTAATTAAATGGGATGGTTGACTTCTCAAAGGTTACAAATATGCATTTGTTAGCATTGAATTTAAGACCATAGCTTTGGCACCATTTGTTAGTCAAAGATAGGCCTTCTTGAAGAATGCTAGTGTCTGCTGGGGAGTAGGTAATAACCCATAGCTTGCAATCATCTGCAAATTTAATCACACATAAACATTTAGCATTTGCATCCATTTCAGAGAAATAGATGCCAAAAAGGAGCAGGCCCAATACTGAGACCTGGGGAGACTCCACTAGTGACTGACCACTTGGTGGGGGTGGCCTCACCTATTTCACCTCCTGCATCCTATCAGTGAGCCAGTTGGCTATCTAGCAGGTGATACAAGGGTTTATATCTAAATTAGTGAGCTAGCCTGTAATGCCAGAATGGGGTGTTGTATCAAAAGCCTTGCCTAAGTCAAGACAAGCTGTGTGCACAGTCTTGCCTGCATCAAATTCTTTGGTGACCCTCTCAAAAAATCCATCATATTATTAGGCATTACCTTCCTTTAACAAATTCAAACTGTGATGGGTCATGTGTTTGTAGGTTACCTATATCCTCATTTATCAGATCCACAGTGATTCTTTCTATGACCTTAAATATGAGGGTGGTCAGACTTATGGGCCTGTAGTTACCCAGATTAGTAGTTGTACCTCCTTTGTGCAGGAGAATGACTATAGCCATCTTACATTCCTTGAGCACAGAACCTGATTGTAGGCTCCAGATGAAAAGTGATTCAAGTGGACCAGATAGGCCATGTTTCATGCTATTTATTAAGCATCCTATGATATTAACATGGCCTGTTGATACAGAGATTTTGGCCTTGGAAAGTGCATTGATGATCTGTTACCTAGTAATGGTTGGGGGATTGAGGTATGTGGTATTTCCTTTGGACTCTTAGTAGGGTAGTGAGGGGAATAATTTGAGCTGAACCTTTCTACCAAAATTGGCAATGTCCTCCAGTTAAGTGTGGGTGATGCCATTTACAGTAAGTCCTGCCCATTGTTGAGAATATCTCCCAAGGTTATGGACATAGCTGTAGAAAGCTTTGTGGCTTTCCTTTGCCTGAGAACCTTTTTTTTCTTCAAATGTAGCCTTTGAAGTATTAATTTATCTTCTTAACTGCTTGTTTAGATTGGTCAATGGCCTTTTAGAATGTATGGCTTTGTTCCTCCTATGCTTGGCTAAGATTTTCTTTTTCTTTTGCTGTATAACTAATTGATACTGTGATTCCACCAGGGTTTCTTGTCTTTTGAGTTTGTCTTATTTTTAGTATAAGTTGCCACAGGTTGCTCCATATAGCTATCAATATGGCTGTACAAAGATTTTGTAAATAGCTCAACATATGCTATGTTTTTATTGAGTTTAGAAGTGCTTAGAAATTAGCCAAGGTGTCACTTACTAGGTAGAGGTTAGCCTTGAAATAGTTCCTAAAGATTTTTGGTGGCTCCCCAGATTTAATTGATATTTCAAGCAATGCTACCTTATGGTCAGATCTGATGAATGAAGACATTATATTGGGTGAGGAACATCACTCCCCCATGTTTGTAAGTACAAGGTCAAGGATATTTGTAGCCCTGGTAGGAGAATAGACCAACTGTTCCAGAATGTTGGTATTAACAAAGTTTGGGAATTGCTGAGCTTGTGCATTACATGTGGTGTAGGATTCACAATCTACAGAGGGGTAGTTGAGATCCTCTATGAATATCATACAGGTGAGGGGCTCTAGTGCATTGAGATAGGTATCTGGATTTCCTGGGACATGGATTGGGACCTATATGTTTATGGTGAGTTGCACATGTATGAGTTCAAGTGGGTCTTACACTTATTCTGTATTTGAGGTTGGTGTTAATATAGACTCAGATTCCTCCACCTTTAGTTCCCTCCTGTGAGTAGCTGTTCTAAAGGTGTGGAAGGCATTATAACCTTGC
This sequence comes from Protopterus annectens, assembly GCF_019279795.1. Classification (NCBI taxonomy): domain Eukaryota; kingdom Metazoa; phylum Chordata; order Ceratodontiformes; family Protopteridae; genus Protopterus; species Protopterus annectens. The sequence continues at coordinate 838,259,892 of NC_056729.1, read as the reverse complement.
ATTGTTGGGGTACTCACAGCAACTATAAACCATTCCTTCATTACTACACAGATGTCTACACTCTGCAGTGAGAAGGTTGCAGGGAGTGGAGTTTCTTGTTAAGACTTCTAGCATTGAGCCATATCAACTTCAGATATTCCTTCATAGATTCAGTTAAGTTGTGAGATTTATCAGTTTGACATTGCCTAAAAAGGTACTACAGAGGTGGAAAAGGTCTTTGCCAATATTGGAAAGCTTAGAGGGGATAAGTGCAGACCATCCCTGGCAAAGCAGCATGGTCTGTCAACCATGTCATCCCAGACAGTCAAATTTTGTAGCCACTTGGATTGACATCAGAAACTAAGCCAATTGTTAAAATCAATAATTTTTGGTTGGTAATGTGGCATCATCCTTGGAGAAGGTAGTATGCTGCTCAGTGTTATGCTCATACCTGCCTGAGACACATAATCAGTGGGCTTGATCATGTCTCACTTCCTTTAGTCAAGGGAGGTACATCTTAGGTCATTAACACCCACATGGACTATGACAGATTCATACTGACACCTGTGGTTCAATGACCTAAGTGCCTCTGTGACTTGATGGATCCTAGCCCCTGAAAGGCAAATAACAATGGTTTTCTTCTTACTCAGTCTGGTAAGGGTGACATCAGTGTGCCTCACTACAGAATCACCAATGACCAGAACATTTAGCTGTGCACTAATTTGCCTTAAGGGCTTAGCTGTAGAGCATTGGATACACTGTAACTATGTGTAGCTGTGAGTGGTGTTTTAATGGAGTGTTTACATTTTTTGATTGTGCTGTGCAGGAAGTCTTAGGGTTTTAGACAGGTTACCCACAAGTGCCTTAGTATAAGTAGTTGTATGTGTAGTCTCTATCCTGTGCAGCAGGCATGGTGCAAGTTTCACTGACAACATTTATAAGATTAGTTTTTGTTGCATGAGAGTTTTGCCTCCAGTGTTAAAATATATGTACACCTCTTGCATACTTTATCAATTTTATTAACAACAAGTGGGTTGCCAGTGCACATGAGGAAATTGCTACAATTCTTCAGAATACCCACCTCAACCAGACTGGCCACAGTGAGAATCAGGAAGTGCATATCCATGGCTACTAATCTATTAGGGATGAGCAAGGGGAAATTTAAATATTAAATAGGTCAATAAGACAAGGAACTTGATGAACAACACTCAGCTATGTGCAAACTAGACAGTCTAGTAGTTAAAAAAAATCTGTCTAGATAGTAAGGGCATTTTTAGGGAAATGTATACTGCGAGAGATCAGCAACCATGCAGATTAAAAGAACTAAGACACTTTTGAATAACAGACACAATAAGCCTTCAACCAGCAATCCCCAGCTAAGAAGGGCATAGGTTGTCATCTCTTGCCACAAGACTGTAAGCCACACACCTCCCTAATGTAAAATAACTGATCTGAAGCCCAAGTGCTTAAACCAGAAAAAGGACAGAATAACAGGCACAATAAGCATTCACCAGCATTTCCCAACTCAGAAGGGTGTAAGAAATGTCTCTTGCCAAAGCAATGTAGACCGCAAATGTTTCTTATGTAAGATAACTACTGGTTTGGAGCCCAAGTGCTTAAATCAGAACTAAGATTGCACTCCTCAACACACTGCGGCCAAGGCAGTTGCCCCTCTCACCTTACCCTAGCTATGCTACTGCTATGTGTCTAAATGGATCTCCATGCTCAGGAGCAGGCTGTCCATCCATGTGAAACAGAGTTCATCCCTAACCCTATTTAAGCGTAACCATGACCAGTGTATGGAAAATCAGAAATTCACAAAAGCCTGGCCCCCTTGTCTCTGATAGATAGAGGCAGTCAGTTAATATACCCAAACCAAGATACCCCTATTTACATAACCTTTAGAAACTTCCTAACTAACATATCCCCTCCTAATAAATGCTCATGATACATAGGGACACAGTTGGGTGGGGTTAGATGAGTAGCCTTATAAAATCCATGGTGGTTGTTAGCCTAGGACATACCAATGAACCTATGATCTGAACAAATTTGACATATCAAAAAACATTTATGACAAGGTTATTGCATATGCTGGCACTAATAATATCATCAATAAAGATTGTTACTTTATAGCTAAAGAATTAATGGATTTGTTAGAAGCCATCTGAGAGAAAGGATTTATTCCATCTTTTTTAGAGATAACATTTTGGAAATGTTATTGAGATGTTACAGACAGACAAACAGATGGAGTAAATAAACATGTTAATAATACAGTTTAGTTTTAATGATATATCTACCCTGCACAAGTTATAGACAAGTTTTCCAAAAGAGTATATTCATTTATCAAGGACAGTAAAGAACATTACGGCAAGGGAATTACTTAAGCACACAGTGACAGCAAAACAGGTTCTTCCAGTTGCAAATATGGTGAATCAGACTTAAATATCAACTGCATAAGGATTGTGGGAATAAGCATGCAAATGAGAAAAAGCATGCTAATCTTAAAATGACTAATACCATCCAGTAATGTAGATGTAGAATATTATGATCAGGTCACTGAGCACAATGAGCATATTATGTGTTTGAGACATGGATCCCAAGAAATTCCCTTCAAGAGTGATTCTTAGTATCCTTGTCAACATCACATAATTCTTTGTTATGATCAGAGATCCAATAATAGTTCTTTGTAGTGTGTGGAGATTTATCTTCTCCATGTACTGCTTATTAGTCAAAGATTAGATTAAGAAAATGATATGTTATTGTTGAAACCTGGTAAAGCAGCAGGGACATTATTAACATCTTATACATTCCCTGTGTAAGGGAGGACGTTGTAACTAAAGTACTTGGTGTGCTTCAGAGACAGACACCAGAAACAGGAATTGAAACAAAGTAATTTCATGCCCTGTTGCTGCTGTTTTCTGGTTGACACTGACATTTTTGCTGCAGATTTGATGTTAGCAACACCTAAGAGTTACTAAACACTTGTTCTGCACCCCTCTCAGCATTGTTAAGGTTGGATCTTCCATTATAGAAGTGCTGAACTAGGATATAATTTACCTTTTTTTTAAGTGTAATCAGAATACATCGTGCATTACATTACAGTTATCACTAAGAAAAAATGATTAAGAAATAGATCTCGAGATTACTTGGCATGGTGTAAAATGCCACACTGTGCAGCTATTCCACACCTGAATCCAAAATATAAGCCTCCATCCATCCCATTTAAGTGTACGGTAATGGGAACTGGTGGTGTCCTAAGCCCAAATTTAAAAGGGAATTCAGCCTTGCATTGCCAAGCAAAGTCAGCATTTTTTATTACGAATGTTCAGCAATGTACAAAACTGATTATGTGGAGAATGCCATCCAAGTGAATCTGAGTGGAGCATGCTGACAAAGCAACAGCAGCTACAGCTGCATGTGTCACTAGGTGCTTCAGACAGACTCCGGTGGGAAGTCAGATGAGCCATTAATTAGTTTCGCATACTAGTGGAGCTATATTGCAGAAGACAGGATTAAGGGAATGCATGGGTCTGTGAGCAAGAGTGGTTATGTTTACTACAAGTCATCCCCCAAAACTACTTCCAGGATAGTACACATTGCTTTATAGTAGAAACATAGGTGGCTTTCCTTTGTTTGCAAGTGACCTTACATGCTTGTCCCTCTTCTCAACATTTCTCAGATTTCTCAGCTGGTGTGAATGTAGGCATGAACTCCAGGCTTGTCATTATGTCTACATTCACCATTTCACTGTACAGGTGGAGCTCTTGCTTACTGGTCATGTGCTCCACCTGTATATTGAGCCTGGTATTGTAGGTATGCTCCATGCCCTGAATATGATGTCTGATTGAGCAGTGACATCCTTGAACTTTGCTTAATGCTGCAGTACTCAGTCATGTTTGCACTATGCTAGGAGGAGCTTTTAACATTTATTAACATACAATGTTCGTGAATATTTTTTAAATTAAGGGGATAACTGGAATTGTGGAATATGTGTGATAACTATAACTGTGGGTAGAATAAAATGTGCATTAAATTTGTCATCCAGGATTTTAGCTATTTCTGTTAGGTATAGTGTGCAGCATTATTGTGAAGTAGTTCTTAACATTCCAAATGAAACTACAGGATACTGAAACACACAGCCTCAGGATAAAAACTTTTATTGCAGAGTAGTAAGCACTTTCACGATAAAAATCACTTCATCAGACTATCACTTACAAAAATATACTCTCCAACAACTTATCAGCTAAAGGCAACCTATAATAGCCAATGAAGTCTTACATCCAATTAAGAAACACCTCAAACAATCTGAAATACAGAAACTATATATGTATAGCATATATATACATATATATATATATATATATATATATATATATATATATATATATATATATATATATGGGTCACCTTTAGATGCCCGACAACGCGTTCCGCCGACATGGAAACCGACGGGACGAAAACACCGACAACGCAGATGACCGACAAGGTGAGAACCCGACGGACTCGGTAAGTGTGCGATTGAGTGAGGGATTTAGTGTTAGGGAGCGGACAGGTAAGTGTGCAATAGTGAGGGACTGTGGGTTTAGGGGTGGGTTAAGTGAGTTAGGGTTAGGGTGCAGGTAGGGTGTGTGTGCGATAGTGAGGGACTGTGGGTTTAGGGGTGGGTTAAGTGAGTTAGGGTTAGGGTGCAGGTAAGGTGTGTGTGTGATAGTGAGGGACTGTGGGTTTAGGGGTGGGTTAAGTGAGTTAGGGTTAGGGTGCAGGTAGGGTGAGTGTGCGGTAGTGTCGGATCTTGGGGTTACGGGTGGGTAAGTGAGTTAGGGTTAGGGTGCAGGTAGGGTAAGTGTGCGGTAGTGTCGGACCTTAGGGTTAGGGTTTGGGTTAGGGATAGTGCATATGTTATGTAGTTTACTGTGTTGTTTACGTGTAGTGTGTTGCTGTAATGGTTTTCGGTGTTTTGCGTTGTCGGCGTTTTTTGTTGTCGGTCTTTTGGTGTCGGTTATTAGTGTGTCGGCAAAACGCGATTTCGAGGATATAAAGGTGATCCATATATATATATAGATATAAAAATATAAAACAATAATGTATAAAACTAATAAATAACAAACAAAGCAAAAACTCATTATACATCAATGTTTTAAACTACGTGCATGAAGGAAAGCTTTCAGAGTTACAGCATCATTAATGCCTGGTGGCTTGTCAGCCTCAAACTGAAAAATCCACTTGTGTTCAGCTGACTTAGTCCTAATCTTTATATCACCACCCCTAATATTTTCTGCTATGACTTCAAGTACAACAAACTTAAGCATGTGCTGTAGCACATTGTTCTTAGTGTGTTTTGCCAATGCACTACTCTCCTTCCCATTCCTGATATCCATAACATGTTCCAAAATGCCATCCTTAAATGAGCAATTGGTCTTCCCAATATAGAAAACATTACATACCTGACAATAACTAAAATAAACAACATTATGGGTTTTACAGTCAGCATAAAACTTGCATTCAATCAAAAAACCTGCCTGTGGATGTCTATAACTGAAACCTACGTGAATATAACTGCAGGCAGAGCAACTTCTGCAATGATATGTCCCATGTCTCTGTGAATCTGTAGATGTCATACACTTATAAGATCTATAGCAAAGTTGTGTCTTCAATCACAGAATATTTCTAAAAGAAAAGTAGGGTCTATCTTTCACAAATTCCCTAAGCTCATCTGATACCTGTAATATATTCCAATTTTTCTTAAAAATGCTGAAAAAAGTATTTACATTGCTCAAGTATGTCAGGGGAACTCTAACATAAGTATTATTAACCTGTTGGCTCAAACTATCAATGTCTATACAGTCAGAAAAATAGGGTCTATCCTTCAACCCTCTTTCCTTCAGGGATTGTTCAATATAGAGATCTATTTCCTTTGCTGATTAGTCGATCAGCAGGAATTCATGTTTAAACATCTGTAAGGTCACCACCAAGTGAGTGTCATCATTATGTAGCCTCATAATCCTTAAAACATGCCCTCTCACAACATTCCTAGACACATGTCTAGGATGCATACTCTTCTTATGCAAGAGGGCATTCTCCCTACTTGATTACCTATAGAGGCCTGTACTTACAGATCCAAGATCCATATTCCTTACATAACACCAAGAAAATGGATCTCATCCCTGGAATGCTGACAAGTGAACTTTAGAAAAGATGTTGTATGTATTTAATAAACATATCAAGTAATTCAGAGGACCCACTCCATAGAAAATATATATCATCCACAAACCTGGTATACCAAATAATGTACCCAGAATAGTTATTGTTATGTAATACTGGTGTCTCTTCCTATTGTGCCAAAGCTAGGTTGGCCTAGCTATTGGCACAAGCTGTGCCCATAGCTTTGCCAGCATTCTGTAGATAGAACTCATCTTTAAAAATAAATACATTATTTTCTAAAATGATATCCAAGAGCATATAAATCAAACTCACTTTACTGTTAGAAAAAAATCTGCCTCCCATTCAAAAATCCCTAATATTCTCTACACCCCATGTCTTGGGCATAGCCGTAAAAAGAGACTCTATATACATCCTCACAAACATATATTCATTTGTAATATTGGATGCATTATTGTACAGCTCAATTAGAACAGACCTGGTATCCTTAAGCACATTATTCACAGTATCTGGAATAGGGCACAAAGTTTTCTCCACATCAATGGGTAATGGTTCCATTGCCCGTCCTTTACTGGAGACTATAGGTCTCATGGGTGGGCTAACCATATCCTTATGCATTTTGGGTAGACCATACAACATTGGAACTGTGGGATGCTCTACATTAAAATATCTAAACAAATCTTCAGGAACTAAACCACTTATTAATAAATCAAAACTAAAAATTATACCTTACCCATAATCTCATTAACAAAACTCTTTCAACACCCATAAATAGATAGAGGTATCACTTAAATGTTTTAACATTTGCTCATAATAAAACAACTTATCCATTACAACGATCCCCCCACCTTTATCGGCAGGTCAGATCTCAGTTGTGGACATATCCTTAATCTCATTTAAAGCTTCTGATTCAGCAATACTCAAATTATAAAAAGCAGGATGACACTTATATTCAAAAGCTTCCCTAATGTCTTTTTCATACACTGTTAAAATGTGTCATCTACTGAGTGACTCTTTGTTATATACACACTAGGTTTTTTAAACACATTAACATCATTAACTGTTTGTGAAAATATGACTTTAAGCAGAAGACTGCCACAAAACATCTTCAGATCCTTATGTACATCAACCATATCTGACTTGCTAGCTGGAACAAACCAAAGTCCTCTACTGAGTACAGAAAGCTGTGCTGGTGTGAGTACAAGGGAAGACAAGTTAAATACCAAGTCATTCATCTGTTCCTCATTCTTAAGCCAGTGTGCTGCTCTTCCACACTCTGGATCCATCGGCCATGTCCCTTCCTCACTCAGCTGCTGGAGTGTTCTTTCTTGCTGATGGGTAAGGGTTCTTTCAGGGAAAAAGAACTAAAATCTGTTTTTAAACCAGCAGCGGCTGGTTCGTGTTATACTTGGATAGTAGCGGTTTGTTCCACCATTGTAGTTACTTCAGGTGTCCTAGAAGGTATTGTGATAGAATTTTGCTGCATCAGTTCTGTAACCATAGCTACTGAAGCTTCTGTTGTCCATTCGTCAGTTCCTATAACATTCGTATTCCTCAGTTCAATGATATGTTCCCTCGACCATGAGAACACCCCTCCCTTCTTAAAGTCATTGATATCCCTCTGCAGCGTCTTGATCTTCACTGCATGTAATCTCTTATCATAGTTAAAAATATTGTTAAAAAGAGTGTCAAGCTTACCTTCAACCACCTCAAGTAAGTCAAACAAATAACTGCTTGTAACTCCTTCATGACACCGAATAGCTCTTTTTCTTGAGGTAAAAAGAAGTCTATCAACAACTTCATATAATTGGAACTAAGTCTTAAATTAAGTGTCTGTCATTGCTTCAGTAGCTCAGGGAAAGTCTCACTATATGTCGGCATCTTTAAACTTCTCAGTCCCCTAGGGGACCACCTTATGATGCAAAGCAGCCTCCAAGTGAAACCTCTGCCACTGAAGGCACTTAAATCTATATAGTTTATTCTCCAAGTCTCTTAGATGTCTGTTAAACGAAAGTTGGCTTTCATCGACAACAGCTGTCTGTCCTTGCAGATTAACAGCCATATCAATAAGAGGGTTAACATCAGCACATAAAATCCTACAATGATCCATTTGTGTAAGAGAAGTTCTAAAAGCTGGGTTATAATCCAGTTCAAAATTATCCCTCAGCCATACTCCAAACCAAAGCCAAGAAAACAAAACATGCAAAGCAAAACAAGCTCAGTATTGGATTAAATCTGGTATCAAGTACAAAGTATGAATTCCAAATAAAACAACAGGCTCAGGATAAAAACTTTTATTGCAGAGTAGTAAGTGCCTTCACGATAAAAAATGCTTCATCAGACTATCACTTACAAAGTCAATCAGCCAAATATACTCTCTTAATATTGTTGGATGTCAATTCTTGACTTCCTGACATAAAATGTCAACCAGGGCTGTTTATTAAACAGTAAAATTACAAACAGAACTTTATCAGAATCATGGAAATTGTTTTGCAAATAAGTGAATTTTTGATTCTTTGGTTTGGTTTACACTGCTTCAATATGTTTTGAAAAACTTTCTGACATAATTAAAAAAATGTTTTTAGTTTTAGTGGCAATATTAAGTTCATACTCAGCTTTTAGCTTCATAATGGTTTCCTTATGCTCCTTACTACTTTGCTTAAGTGTGCTCTTATTATAGGTAGAATAAGACTTCTTACAAGCATTAAGCATTTTTCTTGTGTTTTATAATTTATTTATATAGGTATTCTACCATAGGGGTTTGTTTTTAAATTTCCTTCGAATGTGGATCACAGCTGAATTTATTTAGGTAATCAAGTAACTTTAGAAAGTTTGTTTTTGAAAATAGATATTTACAGGGAGATTGCTACCAGTTTTAAAGTAAAAGATACACCTGGCACTTGACTCAGTGGTTAAGGTTGCATTCCTTTGTTCATGTGATACAGGTTTGATCCCCCCCCCCTCATTTGTCTACTGTGTGATCTTGAGTGATTCATTTAATCAGACATTGTTCTGGCATCACCAGTGGACTGTGTTTCCAGTGGGCCTACCCGGTATAATAAACATAATTATTAAAAGGTTGCTATTTGCTGGTCTGATTTAACTAGGCAGGATGTTACATATGAAGATGTACAACAAGTGGTCATATTTCTGAGGACTAGTTCAAGGATATTGAGGTCCCTAGTAGGACGGTTAACTATCTGTAAAAGAGAGCTAGCATTTATAATGTTAAGAAAGTACTGTCCATGCCGGTCATTGGCAGAGTAGGTCAGCTAGTTTATTGATACTCTGCAGTTGTACTGTCATAATGAAAGGGGAAACAACTTTCAAGGGTCAGCACACTTGCTGTATAGACGGCAGTGTTGTAGTTTTTGTATTATAACAACAAGTATTGTCTAGGGAGATTCATAATCATGGAAACAGGGTCATTAAGATAGAACATAACAAAAGATGTCATCTACATACTGAGAAGACTTAACATGTACCACAGCATTTAACTGTAGTGTAGCATTTTTGGACATCATGTTAAATGATGAAGTGTATATAGAATTCCCATTAGCTAACAAAGGTCTACAATGTTTTGCAATAAGCCGCCTGCAGCTGACCATAGGCTTCAAGCATTTTGGGGCAGTTGCTAACATACACAACAAGTACCAGTATGAATAAGGTACACAAAGGACTATGACAGAATTTAGCAGAGTAAACTTTATCTTCTCCAATCAATCATATAGGTCCCTTCCATTACTGCCAAGGAAAGCATTTAAAACACATGGGAATAAATAATGTATCGGAAACATGCATATTCTCAGAATACCTTGAGCATCTATCCAGGTCAGCTGCGCATTCTTCTTGCCCAACTGTTTTCTTTCTAATTTCAGGCAGTTTGAAATCTACAGAAGAGAATAACAGAGTATGAATTCTAGCAAACAGAACCTGATCAAAATATAAACCATTATGACAGTTTCAGCTACACTTTGCACTTGCTATTAAAATGAATACATGTCAGACATCTTTCTAGAGGCCACCATATACCCCGCAATGATTGTGACCTGTATGCACTGAATCTGCAAGTTGCCTACATATTTTTGTTTATGAAATACAAAATCCACAGTACTACCCTACAAAAATCTTTCGAATTTAGGCAGCCCAAACTTACCCTCCTACTCACTAGAAAGGAAGGATATTTTCCTCGTTAATCTCACTGATTTCTGCTGCAGAAAGCAAGTGAAGCCTAAAATTTTAATTTGGCTGTACTATTCAATGTCTGTTAAATGAGTTCATATTACCTCAAAGAAGTATCAGTCAGACACGTTTATCCAGATACGAATGTAACCACTTTTCAATATAGCTTAGTCGTACTGTTCAAAATTTCTACTTGTAATATCTTGCACAGCACCTGATTGGTTACAGCTAAGCAATCTCATAGACTATTAGAGCCCATGCTTTTACCTGCATTTATGCACTTCGTGGACATCACATGTCCACATAGTGTCTTTTTTAGGCAGTGTCTCAGGGACAAAATTACGAACGCAAGAAATCCATAAAAGAACAACCTCAAGGTTTTGCTGATAAATGCTAGGAGTCTTAACACAAAACTGCATTCACTGGAAGTAGTCCTCACCTTAGAAGACATAGACATTTGTGCAGTCACAGAGACATGGTTCAAGGCTGTGGAGGGCACCCCAGCCATATGGGGCAACACCTCCTTCCACACATTCAGACCACAAACTGAAGGCATGAAAACTAAAGCAGGTGGTGTATCAATATTCATTAAAGATAATTACACCTCCAGATTGGTTAAACAGCATGATTCCCTGGAGATACTTCGTGTGCAAATAACTGTTGGTAGGATACCTATTCAAGTCATTGTCAGCTACAGAACCCTCTCTATGAATCAGAACACCCACTCTGCCTATTTGGATCTACTTGAGTCTATCAAGATACATCCGAACACTATGGTTTGGGGTGACTAACTACCTATTCATGACTGGGGAAATTACTCAAGGGAAACTTACTTGCCCAAAGGTTCCTCGAGTTCATTAACTCCAGTGCCCTGGACTAGCGAGCTGACACCCCCACAAGGAGTGCCAACATCCTAGATCTGGTGCTTACCAGTATGGATCACTACTGTAGCAACCCCATTGTGAGGTCTTACCTGTGGGATCTGAGCATAGATTAGTCTCATTCGAAGTTACTAAGACACTTGACCCCCCCCCCCATTGCACAAACTAAATTAAAAAATTTCTCCAAAGCAGATTATAACCTCTTATGGGATGCTATAAATAGTTTCACTGCACCTCCTCTCTCAGATGGAATTGGCAACTATGCCAAGTTCTACACAAATGCTTTATACAAATACCTGACCGACTGCATTGACTCAGCCATACCTGAGAGAACCAAAACAAGCTCCTCATGAAGCGCAAACCTGTCTGGTGGACAACTGCTATTAACAGGTTTTAAAATAAGAGGGAGAAATTGCTATCTAAAAGAAAGGGGAGTGAGTCCCAAACTGGAAACACTCTCTCCTCAGCTTAAACAAGTAAATAAGACTCCTTGTGAAGTCCCCCAAAGCTAACTATGAATCCAAATTAGCTTCCTCAACTAAGACAACCATAAGGCATTATTTAGTTACATCCATAAACTAAAAGGAAGGGCTCAGATTTGTGCCAAACTGGTAGTCAATGATACCACATAAGTTGACCCTGTGGCCATTGCTAACCTGTTAGCTGACAGGTTCTGTGAAAACATCACCCCCCTTTCCCCACCACATTTAACCCAAGACATCCCTACCACCTGTCATCTGCCCTGCATCTATAAAGAGCAAGTCATGAATGCCCTCTCTAAAGTCAAAAACATAGCGTCCATGGGACCTGATAACATTCCAGGCTGCATCATACATGGGCTCAAACAAGAATTAGCAATACTGTTGGGTACTCTTTTCAATCATAGTCTAAGCTCTGGCTTCATTCTAGCTGAATGGATAAAGGCCACCATTATCCCCTTGTACAAAGGTGTGCTTCCACTGACCTTGGGAACTTTAGACCTATTAGTTTGACTAGCCTTGCCTGCAATGCCATAGAGAGAATCATCATGGACATTATCAACAAAGACATTGGTAACCTCCAAACACTTGACCCTACTCAGTTTGGAATGGCCAAAGAGAGATCATGCCTGTTAAACCTGGTAGACTTCTTCAAGATAGTCACCAAGGCCCTTGATGAGTGGAAATCTGTGCATACAGCCTAATTAGACTTAGCCAATGCTTTTTACACTATCCTCCACTCAGGCACAATTGACAAATTCACCCAGCTAGTATCAACCCATATATCATTAGATGGGTCACTAACTGGTTCACTTGTAGAACCCATATAGTCAAAATAGGGGAATCCCCCTCCAACAGCAGACCAGTAACCAATGGTGTTCCACAGGGATCAGTCCTGGGACCTCTACTGTTTGGAATCTATTTATCCAAAGTGCAAGCTAAAACCAAAGGTCTGTGGCTGACAAAGTTTGCTGACGACTGCAAACTGTGAGCAGTCATAGAATCTCCAATGATGTCAACATCCTACAGGAGGGTCTTACACAAACAAATGATGGTGCCGAAGTCATGGCCTTAAACTCAATGGAAAAACTGTATTACCATCCCTTTCAGTAAGAGTGATGTTCCTGTTAACTACCACATCAATAACAACACCCTAAGAACACACTCAGTGATGAGAGACCTGGGCACACAGGTCAACAGCAACCTTATCACCAAAGGGCATTCTAGATTGCTGATCTCATAAGTAAGGTCATTGCATCCAGAAAAAAAATAAGTTATAACCTCCCTGCACTCTTCCCTCTTCTGGCCAATAATTGAGTACCATGCCCCTTTTGGTGTGCACCTTTATAAGCACCTGCAGCAAATGGAGAGATCACAAATGTTTTTCACAAGGAAAATTCAAGGTCCTCAGCATCTGTCCTATGAGGATCATCTGAAATCACTGTTACTTTATTCTGTTTCATACAGACTACTCAGAAGCAATCTCTGCCTTACATATAGGGCAATCTTTGACCTTTGTTTATTGGAAATGCTACATATCCATAAGTTAAATGGTACATGGGTTACTTGCTCTAATGGCCTTAACCTGGTATATGACATTGATAGAACCTGCTGGAGGGACAGATCTGACTCTTCAAATGCAATCTGGATGATTGGATGGACAGCCATAAATTCACTCCAGGGTTTCCACCTATGCCCCTCTTGGACAGGGGTGATAGGTGCTGATCATGCAAATAAGGGCAAAACTTGACTAATCTTGCAAGGGCTGCAGGGCCATTAGACTAGTAACCTCCTATGATCCTATAAAATACGCTTTAAGTCTATAAATAACCATATGGATAATAGGTTTAGTTGTGATGCCACTGTGTAATGATCAACGTGCATAAACTGGACATCTCTTTCCATCTCCTATTTACCATTACTCCCATCTTAATCCATAGTTTGAGGAAATATGCAAACAAACCTCTGCTGCTGCTGTTTCCATTAACTCTCAATACCGGGAGGAAGGAGCACAATGGCTAAGAGCAGGAAATACTACACTTTTTGAATAAATCATGTTTAACAATGCCCAGTGTTTGGTGTGGAGGAACACTAGGTCAATCCAATGAGTACTAATAGAATTGCAGACAGTTTGTATTTCAGTATTATTTGCAGTGTAGAATTCTGATATGGTTTTTCCTATATTTTTATTAAGGGGACAAAGCAACTATATCCTTTTATATTTGAAAATGATGTCTGTGTCAAAAGAAATTGTAGCAACTTGCTGTCACAACTGTGCTGTAGTAAACTTAAAAAAAGTTACTTATTCCTCATGGGTAGGCTTGCAATTTGAATATTTGGGATAGGCACTAGTTTATTATTTATGAATTTATGACATCTGCTCAGACTTAGCTTTTCAAACATTTCAGTATAAAGAATAATTGTTTCAGTCTTTTAAATACATCATACAGCCATGTGTATTATTTTATTTATTTATTTATTTGACATTTGTTGACTGGGATAGTACAACTGAGCTTGCACTCTTTTTTTAGCGGAGGCCTGGGGAGAAAAGCTCCACAGTACTAAGTATACAATAAGAAATTTCACAGTACAAATTAAGGTGGTAATGCATTCACCATACATGTAATGCTAGTAACAAGAAAATAATAAGCAATTAATAAATTCTAAGTATGGGTTAAGTGAGTAAAGTTATAGTACACACAAGTAAAACTTAAATATAAAATATAAAATAGGGTGAAACAGGTGAGTATTTCTAGATATGAAAGAAATACTTTGGCAAAAGAGGCAATTCTAATAGGAGGTGAGTATTGAGAAGATGTGTAGAAATAGAGTGGAAAATGTAGGGGAGTCCCTCATATAGGTCTAGAAAGGTTGCTGTAGCAGTTAGTTAGGTCAGTTACAGTGTGATGGGAAATGTGAGTAGCAGGTGGATTTATGAGAGATGGTGGTGTCAGATAGCTGGGGCAATAGATTAGGAGGGGAATGCAGAGAGGTAGTTGGCAGTCAGAGTAAAGTACAGGAAGTTAAAAGGTTGGGAGATGAATGTAGGAGAGGAACAAGTAGGAATGGAGAAGGATGAAGGGAGAGGAATAGAGTAGGAAAGAAGGATATTTCAAGTGGGATGATTGCAGTGACATCTCCACGTTCTGTTTAGGTAATTTCTAAGACATGTCTTGAAGTCTGGAGAATTTGTAATCTTTCTGAGGGCCATGGGAAGCTATTCCATGAAAGGGCAGGAAGGTAGCTGTAAAGGTTTTGTCCTACGGATTTTTTAGGTTTATATATCTGCAGAAGAAATGCTTCTGAGTTTCTAAGGAAGCTAGGTGGGTTATAGAGAGAGACAAGAGAGGGAATGCTAGGGCAGGATGTGGGCTTGTTTATCATGGTGCGGATGAGAAGTTGAGAATGTAAGAGTTGATTAGGAAACTCCAACCAGCTTAATGTATGGAGTGCGAGACACTTTGGTGGTAGGTTAGCTGCAAATCTGGCAACTTTGTTGTATGTGGATTCAAGTTTAGATTGTAGAGAGGACTGTAAGTTAGGATTTAAGAATGGTACAAAAGATTAAGGAGAAAATATGCCTGGGTAAGTAAGATTCTGGGGTTGAGGGTAAGGAACATTTTGTTCCTATAGAATGGGCCAAGTTTCTGATGAGTTATCTTTACACAATGGTGTACGTGGAGATCAAATTTAAGATGGTTATCAATAATCACTCAAAGGAGTTTTGTGTGTGGTTTGGGTGAGATAGTAATACTTTTAAGGGAGGAGATGCTGAAAGAGGATTTAAGATGGGAGTGTGATTTGGGTAGAAAAAGGATGAGTTTTGTCTTTTTAGGGTTTAGAATGAGTAGGTTGTTAATAAGGCAAGTTTCAGTGAGATTGAAAGAAGTTTGTGTTAGGGTGAGAAGGTCAGAGGGCTGTCAGCTATAGTGATGATGGTGGAGTCATCTGCGTACTGTATGAGGGATGACTGAGGGTAGGATGTGTGGAGCTGATTAGTGAAACTGTTAAGGTGGCCAAGAATTGAGCCTTGCGGGACTCCCATTTTTATAAAGAGGTAGGGAGAGAGAGCACAGAGCCACTTGATGGCTTGTTGTCTATTTGTGAGGTAGCTGGAAAACCAAGAGATAGTGGTAGGAGAGAGGTTCAGTTGAGACAGTTTGAAGAGAAGGATGGAGTGGGAGACAGTGTCAAAGGCTTTAGAGAGATCTAAGAAAAGGCAGGAGATGGGTTTATTATTGTCTTTGGCTAGAGAGATAAGGTTGGTGAAGGAAATATGAGCAGTAGTTGTGCTGTGGTGGGGCAGAAGCTGTGCTGGGTAGGGGCGATAAGGTTTTCTTGAGTGAGGTAAGACATGAGTTGCTTATGTACACAATGCTCAAGAATTTTGGAGAGGGGAGAGAGTATGGCATTTTGATGATAGAAAGTTCTACTGAGTTTCCAACATTTGTGGATAGGTATGGTGTGGAATTTCTTCCACAGAGTAGGGACAATGGACTCACTTTTAATGAGTATAGAGACTGGGTATGCTAAGGAGTTGGCTGCAGCCTTTAGGAAAAGAGATGGCAAGTTGTCTGCAGATGGGAAACAAAATTTACGTTTGAGAAGATGATTTTTAATGTAGCTGGTAGATATGGGATTTAGTGAGAGGAGGTGGTTTTGTGATTGGGGGATGGTTGGAGTTAAGACAAGGTTCAGGTTGGATGTTGACATGAGTTTGATGATGGTACCTATAAAATAAGAGTTAAAGATGGAGACAGTTTCCTGGGGTGAGTTGTTCGAGCAGGTGTTTGGTGTTGAAAGGTTTCTGGGATGGAGAATTTGGTTTATGGTATTCCAGATTTTTTAGAGATTTTTAGATTGTGTAGTCAGGGCTGTGTGGTAAAAGTTTTTTTTCACTGTTTATTTGTTTTTTGGCTAGGTTATGGAGTTACCTATATTTCTGGAGGTGGCTGGGTGATTTTGTCTTTAGCCAGAATTTCCATGTGGAGTCTCTAATAAAAATAATTAAAAACAAAATGCCACACCAAAACACAAAGGAGTCTTTAATTACAGAAAATTCTGATCACTTTCATTCCAATTGATAAAGGAACTTAATCAGAAACAATGTGATCTCTACTTAATTCCTTTTATACGCTTAAAAAGGGTGCCAAAAACACTGGCAAAAATGTAAAGGTATATACACATTAAAATATCAAGTACTATTCCCAAATGTCCTGCATCAAATACCATTAAACATAAAAGTAAATATTGTATAAAAATAATAGCAGATGTAGCTTGTATGATCAACTGAACTATTTAAAAATATTTTAGAAAAGTTTGATTATTGAAGTCTTATGACAGGCAGTCTGATTTAATTTTCAAAATAGACTTGACAGATGTTAAGTCATTAATACCCAGTGGGGCAGTGGCATTTAATAAAAGTTGCCAGTGAAGCTTCCTCTTCTCAACAGCGGTTTCCCAAACACCACCCTTTTGCGGGCATTCCACCTTTTCTAAAATGATAAAGCCAAATTTCTTAAAATCCTTGCACACCAAGGAATGCTTCTTAAGGGCATTAGAAGAGTTGGCTTTAGCAATTGCATACATGTGCTGAGAGATTCTTGTCTACAAAGGTCCAATAGTCTTTCCTACATAGAATGCTGGACAATATAGACAGAAGGCTATATATATAACTCCCTTAGTATTGCAGTCAAATCTGTCCATGACTGTAATTAATCTAGGAAAACCTTCCACAGAAAAACTACTGTTTCAAAAAATAAATCTACACTGTTTGTAGGTTCCACACTGCTTCATGCCCAGATCTTTGGTAGAAACATTGTCATAAATTCTGCCTGCTGCTACGATAGTTTTAAAATTTTTGTTATTTTTAAAAACAAAATAAATAGTCAGATAGCTAACTAGTCATCTACTCCACTGATAAAAAAAAAACAAGTGGACTTCTTTCATTTATCAATCGGATATATTGTACCAATCTAATAACTGACTAATGTGCTGTGTCTCTGACTATTTTAATACTGAGTAAAATGGAGAGTCCTTAGAGCTAAACGTATGCCATTTGAACCATAATATCAGTATACATCTACACCCAAAGGAACCTGCTACCACCATGTATGTAGATATATATATATATATATATATATATATATATATATATATATATGTTTATATATGTATATATATATATATATATATATATATATATATATATATATATATATATATAACTCTCTTTATATATATATATATATATATATATATATATATATATAGATCTATATCTATATATATTTATGGGTCTAATTTTGAATTTCAAAATCCCAAGCCTTGAACCTCTAAATCCCAACATTCAGAAGTTCAATGTTTTGGAATCTCAAAATGAAAAATAAAAAAAAAACACCTAGAAGAAGAAAACCTCAGAAATCATGTTCGCCCCCCACATCCCCTACTACTTAAATATACGAACTCCGAGATTGCACTACAGGGAAGAGAATGGTAAAGTTCCCGTTCCATACTATATGGTGATCTCCATTGATACATTTCAAGATTCCAAAACTTTGAACTTCTGAACACTGGGGTTTAGAGGTTCGAGGTTTTGGATTTTGAAATTTAAAAGTATATATATATATATATATATATATATATATATATATATATATATATATATATATATATATATAGGTCCCCTTCACATGGTCAACATTTCAGAATATCGAAGACCATATGGCCAAGACCATGTGATCGTCAACCATGCGGAACTGGCATCTCCATACAGTGCAGAATGGAAACATTTCCGTCCTCCACACTGAAGTGCGATCTCAGAGATGGTATATTTAAGTTCCTGGGGTGGGGGTGGGGGATGGAGCCCTCTCACAGGGGGTGCAGGGGGGCACCCCCCTGCTAGCAGCATGAAGGTAAGTTTTTGTTGTGTTTTTTTTTTTATTCCATGGTCGACATTTCGAATGTTGATCATATGGTCTCAGCCATATTGTCATCGACATTCTGAAATGTTGACCATGTGAAGAGGACCCATATATATATATATATATATATATATATATATATATATATATATATAGATATTATATATATATATAGAGAGAGAGAGAGATACAGATATATATATATATATATATATATATATATATATATATATATATATATATATATATATATATATATATACATATCAAAATATATCTGCTCACAATGCCTACTCCTTGATCTCTTCTGCAACATGGCATTTGCTATGGAGAAAACATGTTCAATAGCTGACTATCTTAATAAAAATCAAGAAATGTTATGTAGTCTTTCATGGAACAGGATCAAGATATAATAAGTGGGATATAGGTCATAAACCAGCTTCGTAATATTTTGGATATCACCTGATGAAAAAGAACCTAAAGGACATATCCATTTTAGTTATCTAACTGTTGATATAGCATAGCAAGTTTTGAGTGATGCTAGCTTTCAAAGCCCCTACTTTAAAACATGCTATCATAAATAATAAGACAGCCATTACAGTCTTAGACAGAAAATACTTTTTGCAAAACTAGATAACATGAACTGACTTTTGCTGCTGCCTTCTTTTTATGTAATTACAAACTGATGGAGATATTGATGTTTACCTAGACAAAGTGCTGTTTTTGCTCTGTCTGTTTTAGTATAACCCACCCGAAGAACCGGGTAATGACATGGTTAATGGTGTCTTTTTCATATAGGTTCTCCATTACAGCCATCTTCCAATGTTTCCCTTTGCATTTTAAGATTATTCATAAGTTCAGCAAATCACATGAGTATGTTCTGAAATTCTGTGAATAAATACAAATAGTAATTCATGAGATGCTGTGAGGCTATGGTTATATAAGAGCCATCTACAGCCTCTATACCCCGTTGTACATAAGACTTGTGCAACAAGTGTTTAATTGCCTTCAGGTAAAACTTCTTACTGACAAACATTTTATATGGAAGATTATTGTTTAAATACAATGCAGTTGAGCATTATATGGTACAGTACTGTACCACCCCCCGATTTTTTTAGTGAATACTAACATCATTTAACAGTCAAACATAATTATTTAACCACTGGTTTGTAATAGATGACTCAAATTTAGCTAAACTATACTTAAACTGTACAAAACCAAAATATATATATATATATATATATTTAAAACATTCAGGCAGCTCACCCTCACTCCTCTTACTTTACTCTCACTGAGCTGTTGTGCACTTTGTAATAACTAGCCATATTCCTAGCATCACTTATTATCCCTTTTTTTACAGCACACTCGGTCTGCCTCTATCATCGCAGCTGGGGTCCCCCCAGCAACTGCAACATTGCCAAATAAATCCACTACTACAGTCCAATTTCTCCCTACAGTTACTTCAAGCCAAGAATAACAGTTTTTTTAATAAGGATAGCCACCAGAAAAGTCTGAATAGGTGACTGGATGTTTACAATTCTTATTATCAGTAAATTTAGTTCTTTAATAGTTACTTTTTAAACATTGTGATTAGATGTTTACAATTCTTTTTATAGCAAATTTGGTACTTTTACTAGTTATTTTTAAACATTGTTTCAGCTAGTTTGCACACCTGCAAGAGTTCCTCCCCACCCCAGGCAACTATAGCTTCGCCTCTCATCAATAGGTGGCAAAACTAACAATATACTTGCTGTATCCTGTCCCAAATAAATCTGCCTCCACACTGGAATTGCGGAAAAGTTAGGAAATTACCATTTACTTTACTTGGTGTATTTTCTCCCCAGATAAATGTACCTTCCTTTGTTGATTTACTTACACACCAAGGCCATAAAAGTAGTGTTTCTGCAACTATCTGTTTACACTCCTACCTTTCTGCCTCTACTTCTTCCTTGCTTTTAGTTACATTTCCACTTCTCATACTGATTGCTTTTCTTTGCACTCTTCCCTGAGGGGGCCAGCTCACTCCTCTACCTTACTCACATTCTCACCCACCCCTGAATCACCTAGACTTATACAAACACTAACCACTCCTCCTTACCCTCCCAAATCAGCAATCATCTTCCGTCTACCAATCACACCTCAATTAGCCAATACACTATTTGTGACACTCCTTCCTCCCCTCACACAACTTAATTGCAACTGTGCTTAATCACTCTACTCCCACCATACTTCACCAACACCTCTCTGTCCCTACATGTTCTTTATCACACCATCCAGCTAAACTAGCATTACAAAACAAAGAATACACACCATGCTCTTTCTCCTGCCCACACTCTATACCCTACTGCTATCTGCATACTATTTAACATCCTACACTCACCTACAGATACATGTACATAGCCCCACACTATTTAATACTAATACTATCCACTCCTCACTCTCCTACCATGCCATCTCCTCCCATCTCTACAATCATAGATCTATCGCACACTTCCACTTCAAACATGTGGTTGTCAGCAATACCACTAACCACTTCTACAAACAACTTCACATACTCTCCATATTTTCACACAAACATGCATATATATATATTATCACAGATTCTCTGTAGTGGTGATATACACCCCATTCCTTGGCCATATACTGCATAACATACCATCATGCCTACCATTCCATCCCTTCCTCACATTAAAACTTCAGACCTTCTCATTCTTAACATGAACCTTAGAAGTCTAGTTAACAAAATCACAGACTTTTAGGCAGACATTGCACAATACTGACTAGACATTCTTATAGCAACAGAAACTTGTCTAAAACCCCATATAAGATACCCAGACATACTCCCCCAGGTTATTGCATACACAGGTTAGACAGGATCAGGATGAAGGGAAGTGGGGTTGCAATCTTCTGCAAAGATAACCTAAGCATAGACTACCTACCCATCAAATACCCTTATGATAACAACTTTGAAGTCCTAGTAACACAGGATCAACCCAAAGAATAATATTACCATAATGGTCACTTACATACAATAATCCCACTGCCATTGAGGAATTCATAGCCTGGACAGTCTCAACTTGTATCCACAAAACCATTATCAAAGGTGACTTCAATTTAGACTGGAACACTTGCACTGGTGATAACCCCTCTACTTTCATAGATCTACATGGCTTTTCCCAAACTATCCAGTTTCCCACTTGAATAGATAAACATAGCAAAGAGGAATCTATCTTAGATTGGACACTAATTAACAGTACCACCCCCAACTATATCTCCGGATACTTTCCAAATAACCTAAGTGACCATAGACCTACCTACTTAATCCATCATCAGCTCAACCCACCCAGAACCATACTTTACAAAGTCATACGAAATACCAAAAAGCTGTACAATGAAACATTCATGGATTTGCTCAATACATGTAACTGGACACAACTCCATCATCTCCAACTCGACCAGGACATAATATACTTCAATGACACATTTCTAGCTATTTTAAATAGCTTAGTACCAACTCATACAGGTCATGTCAAAATAAGAAATTGCCCTGGATATCAAAAGAAACCATTAGACTTCAAAAACTAAGCGACAAAACCTAGCTGTTAGGATACCAGCAGCTCTGCAATCAAAAAAAAAAAAAAAAAAAAAACCTCAAACTAGACAAAAGAAAAACATATTATGCATCTGTGCTAAACAGATATGAAAACAATCTAAAAGTTCTTGCAGTCAATTAACCCACTCTTCCAGCCAGGTAAAGCTACAACCCCAGAACCAACAACCAGAACGAAAGCATGTGTAATTTATGAGTCTAGTACTGGATAACAATGTTTTCATGTTCAATGAGTTAGTATATCAACAGCAAGCTGGGGTTGCCATGGGTACCCCATGTGCAAACAGCTATGCGAACATGTTTTTAGCTCATTGGGAGAATAAAGTCCTGTTTCAAACTGAAGAATACAAACAGTCTGTAGTATTCTACAGACATTTTGTAGATGATGTTTTTATTTTGTGGAAGGGGGAAACATGTGCATTAATGAGATTTCTTACAATGATGAATGGCCTTACTAGTTACTTGGTGTTTACTATGAATCACTCCGCTGAAAGGATAGATTTCCTTGATTTATTTGTAGAGAAGCTGGATAGTGGTTTAGTGAATACAGGTGTATACCGTAAACCCTGCCATCATAACACGATTTTGTCAAGATACAGCATGCACCCACAACACATATTTAAGAACATTATTAGGGGACAAGGGATGCGTGTGTCCAGGCTTAATGCCACTAACACAGGTTTTGAGACAGGAATTGTAGATTTAAAAGATAGGTTAATAGAAAGAGGATATAGTGTTAAAGAGATTGATAATCAACTAGAGGATATAAGTGAACTCAGGCAAGGTAGAGCGGCTCCGTATTATGGACCAAGACCAGAGAGAGATGATAAAGCACGGGTAATGAAGAAGGAGGTTAAGTTTTCTTTACCATATACAAATGATTGTGTGGCCCTTAGGGACATAGTCAGTAAGCATTGGTCAATATTATGCACAGATGAAGGGATCAGAGAAATAGTGGGGGAAGAGCCGGGATTCTTATATAGGAACAAATTGAATCTTAGAAGGTTACTATGCTATTCCAAGAAGGATGAGCGACAATCAGAACTTAGTCATACTGAGGCATGTGGACACTGTAACCAATGTATATACATAGATAATGGAACTGTGTTTATACACCCAGATTCATATATAGAGTTCAGAACTCAGGTAGCAGCCACATGCATGACCAAGAATATTGTGTACCTGGCAGTCTGCCAGGTATGCAATGCTTTCTATGTTGGCAAGACCAACCGTTATTTTAAGGACAGAATACGTGAACATGTGTACCACATGAAGAAAGGTAACACACATAATGCACTGGCTAAACATGTGGTTGAGTTAGGTAATGAACATAATTTTTTATTTAGGGCCTTAGAATTGATAAAACCTAATATCAGGGGTGGGGACATTAGAAACCACACTGAGGACAGAGAAAGCAAGTGGATTATGAGGTTAAGAGCTGACAGAGGCTCAGGTTTAAATGAGAGAGCCTCTATCAAGCCAGCCTTGAAAAAAAGAAGGAATGTTAAACTTAGGTAATATATATGTTTACAGATTAACCCATTTGCTGTTTTCTCATATGAGACAGTGCTTATCACTAATTTCACATAAGAGTGTCATTCTGGGTACACATTGAACACGCATATATATGTGTTTTTATGAGGTTTTACACATAATGTACATATTTCTCATACATGTTTACACATATATATTTTTTATATTTTTTATATACCATTTTATATTTTTTATATATATGTATGTTTATTAATGAACTGTTTGATTATTTATACAGCATGTATATATAAAGCAACATGTAGAGTATGTTGTTATGGATTTGATTTTTGTATTAAGTGCTTTCAAGTATATGAGATTTTATTGTTGCTATATGCTTAATTATTTAATTATTTGATTATTTGATAGTGTGATACAATATGCTATATATAAGGGAATCATGGGTAGCAGTGGTTTGATCTGATGAAGCTCATTTTTGGGTGAAAGCGCTTATCGACTGCTAGTTACAGTGTATTGTATGGTTGTTTTACAATACTGTGGAATAAATTGTTGAATTAATCCTGGACTTATTTAGTTTCCTTGATCTGCTACGTTTGACCACTCACTCTGAGTTTGGTTTATATATTTTTACATATTTACGAGTGGTCTAAGTGTTTTTCTGTGCAAGGCAGTATTTGGCTTTATAAAATAAGAAATTGCCCTGGATATCAAAACAAACCATTAGACTTCAAAAACTAAGCGACAAAACCTAGCTGTTAGGATACCAGCAGCTCTGCAATCAAAAAAAAAAAAAAAAAAAAAAACCTCAAACTAGACAAAAAAAAAAAACATATTATACATCTGTGCTAAACAGATATGAAAACAATCTAAAAGTTCTTGCAGTCAATTAACCCACTCTTCCAGCCAGGTAAAGCTACAACCCCAGAACCAACAACCAGAACGAAAGCATGTGTATTGCTTCACAAATCAACACCTACTTTATAAATGCCATCCTCTTCTTAGTTACAGGGAATAATTCCACCCCGCCATCTCTTCCACCCAATGTGGTAACAAAGAACAACTCTTTTAACCTCAAACCTGTTCCAACTAACACCATAAGAATGATACTGAAAAAAGTGAAACCTTCATCCTTAGCAGCTGACCAACTCCTCAATGACTACCTCAAACTTTCAGCTGATGCTATAGCTCTGCTTGTCTCCATTCTGGTAAATAAGTCTACAGCAGAACAATACATCCCCAAATTATGGAAAATTTCCTTTATCACCCCTCTACATAAAGGAGGAACATCAACAGAATTAAACAATTACAGACCCATAGCCATCCTTTCCGCCGGTGTCAAACTTCTGGAAGAAATGTATACACACTCAATTACTAGAGTACCTGCTATCTCACAACCTTATTTCTCCCTCCCAACATGGTTTCAGACCAAAACAGAGCACCACCTCAGTCCTAATTAATTTCTCTAACACCATCAACCAGCTCAGCAGTTCAAACCAGCAAGTAGCATCGATCTTCCTAGACATTTCAAAAGTGGTTGACAATGTCTCCCATCAGAAACTGCTTAATATTCTTGCCTCACTAAACCTATCAAAGTCTTCCCTCTCCTTGCTTTTAAGCAATCTTTCTGACAGGCAACAAGCAGTACGATGGAAATCCAAACTGTCACCACTTCTGTCTATCTCATTCGGAGTCCCTCAAGGATACTAGTGACCCTTCTTTTCACCATCTTCTCTAATGATCTAGCTTCATCCACAACACACACTAATGTAGTTCAGTATGTGGATGATTCCACTTTAATCTGCTCAGCAGATACCTTACCAGATCTCCAAATAGTAGTCCAACAAGCTTTTAATGATATTGAAACATATCTAAGTAAATCACAACTTATCTTCAATTTGAAAAAAACAAAGTTAAGTCTATTTACCATTAGCAAAAAATTACCTACCCCCCCCCCTCCTTTCACCATTCTCTCAGCAAACAACACAGTCATCCAGCCAGTTCTGCATACAAAACTCCTTGGCATGACTATCAACAACAAGCTCAAATTTGGCCAACACATAGCCATCACAATTAAGAAAGTTCACGTCAGACTTGGCTCACTGTACAGAAGCAAGCCATTCCTCACTGACAGTGCCAAACTGGCCATATCCAGAACCTTCCTTCTCTCTACATTCCTTTATGCTTTCCCCCTCTTTTCCAACTTAAAAAAAATGAGGCTTAACCAAATTAGAAACTTGCTACAACAAAATAGCCCGCTTCTCAGCCAACCTTCCCCACCAAACCCACCATTGTATTGCTCTACATAAATTAAATTGGCTCCTGCTACCTAACTTTATCCATCTCTACCAACTTAAATTGACATACAATATCATCTTCCATCCTGTCAATTGTCCATCCCTCAAAGAACTTGTTCCTTACTCATGGCCACAAAGTCTAAGATCTGCAGACAGAACCGTTCTCACAGTAAACAAAGCTAATAACCCTCACGGTGAAGCCCTATTCTCAAATCAAATAGCCAAATGATGTAACTGTCTACTCCACACCCTCTAAAACACTCCTGAATCTACTAATTTCAAACAACTACTATTTGAACAGCTATCTAAAAACTAACATTGCTCCTGTGCCAAACCTGAATGACAAGATATATGTAACTCTCTCACCATACTATCCACTCCTTACTCATTTTCTTCCTCTCCTCAGTGTTATTACAACTCAAAGGAAAAAAATAAAATAATATATATATATATATATATATATATATATATATATATATATATATATATATATGAAACCTCATTTGTTCATAACTATTATTTAATATATACACAATACTAATTTTATTTTTCACACGGAGATCTTTACTGAAATGCTTGTGTGTTTTTCTTTTTCAACCTGTATCTACTAGAAAACTATATTGAATACTTATTTGAATAGACTAACTAGTTCATGTGTATTCTGCATCTTACTATATGTATACTATTGTACTAATTGTTGTATTTTTTTGCTTATATTTCTATGGAGCTTTTCTCCCCAGGCCTCCACTGAAAATAGGCTTCTGGCCCAGTCAGACTTTCCCAGTAGTTCAGTATGTGGACAATTCAACTTTAATCTGCTCAGCAGATAACTTAACAGACCTCCAGCAGAAACTGGAAACTAATATAGGAAATTTCATGAGCTAATATCAAAAATCCATGTATTCCAAACAACAGATGTATGTAAATTTTGAGGTTTAGCATTCTTGCAACTATTTAAAAATGCAGTGCAGTCAGACAGATTTTTCACAAAGAGGCCTAGTAGAATAGATAGATATCCTCAGACACTTGATCTAAGCTACCAAAATCACTGAGTAATTTAAACAATGCAGGTGCTTTCTGTCTACTCTGACCATCCTGGAGACATAAACATATGTCAATTTACTCAATATAAAAGATCATTACTCTTGGATAGCTTATATATGCTGCTGTTTCACAGAAATGAAAAACATCTTCTTAGAAGTATGAGTTCTGAAGTAAAGTGTCTTATTAAAATTAACAGTACACTCGACTTACAAAGTTTTGATATGTAAAAGCAGCTTTAAACACTCTGCTAATGACTTTAGGCTTAATAGCACTGTAGGATTCTGGCAGACTAAAACAGTGTATTTCCTGAGACATAGCAAAGCTTTTAACTGCTTAAGTGAAAAAAAATACGAAAAAAGACTAAATGTAAAAACATCCACAGGACTCATGAAGCTCGGCGCAAGGACTGTGTTAGCCTTGCGCTGACCGTGCAGCTTAGAGATGGCACAGCAGTACCATATGCATATTAATGAAGGCACACTGCCATAACAGCCACGTGCATAGGAAACGTGTACGAGTGCAGGGGCGTGTCCAAGCGCTGCACGGAGGCATGAACATGTTGGCTGCATATGCTCAACCTAAAATGCTGACTAGTACAGCCTGCATTTAATAGTAATCACTCCTGTCAGTGTCCGTGGATACTGAAATGTATGCAAAGCATACAAGACATCATTGTGAACACCACAATAAGAAGTAAACACAAAGGCACGTAGCTGAATATTGAGTCCCTGTCCCTCGAACAAAGATATTTAAAACCCCCTGCCCGTATTCCATTGTAGTGTCGCTAGTTATACCAAGTAGAAGTGAAACACAT